>NW_025725980.1:122500-220911 GCF_021461395.2 Schistocerca americana
GACAAAACACGTAAATTCTCTGCTCCGACGTATGAGGCGTAACAACTAGTGCAATTTGTTGTTACATCGTGTGCCAGCAGTCTTCGAGAGTGTGTTACGAGCTTAGCGTGATAAGTTTGTAGACAGCATGTAGGCGACGTTTTATTAGTAACGGCCCCATACAGCGATTGCACAACAGTAAAGGACATGAGTCAATGTATAGTTGTGCATTGTGGGAGGTTTTGCAGCCTCGTCTGAGCCCGAATAGCTCAGTTGGTAGAGCATTAGGCTTTTAACCTAAGGGTCCAGGGTTCAAGTCCCCGTCGAGGCGGAAATTTTAACACTTTGGTAGCGATTCGTCTGGTAGCGGTGGAAACGCTACGGAAAATAATGCAGTTACGCCGTTTACTGACACCACAGTGCTTTAAACGGTAGCAGTTGCATGTGTCGGGAGAACACCGCGCTAACGGCAGTCGTGGCCGAGTGGTTAAGGCGTCTGACTCGAAATCAGATTCCCTCTGGGAGCGTAGGTTCGAATCCTACCGGCTGCGTGCGATTTTGCGTACAGAGGAGCAAACATTTTCGCACACATGTGACATGCGTGGGCGAATGCGGGTGCAAACCAGTGACGCCATTCTCAACAAGACGAAAATTTCCGTTTTAAGAATACTGAGTTTTCGCGACGACCGCTGCTTACTGTGGCTATCGGTTCACCTCACACTGACACTGACGCTGGGACTGCAGAAAGCCGTCGCTGAGATCGTGAGTTCACAGATGTGCTCGAAAGTGATGGACAGAGCGAACATTTCATTTTCTTTTTAAGAATCGCAATTTCCATCACTCGAGTGCGGCCAAAGCAGTGGTGCAGCGTTTCTTTTCTTAAGATCTCGCAGCTGCTTGGAGGTATGTCGATCGTTTTAAGACGACAGAAAACTAGCGTCAGCGGTGCGTCAGTGGGAAGTCGGTGAAGTCGCCATTGGAGCCATAAGCCAGTAATTACGACATACGAATCACTCGCGCACCGCGCAGCTGTACGATAATGCTCGTGCGTGGGCCCGCATAGCTGAGTCGGTAGAGCGCTAGGTTTTCAACCAAAGGGTCCTGGGTTCAAGTCCCTGTCTGGGCGAAAATTAATACACTTTCGTAACGGCTAATGGAAACCCTACAGAAAAGAGTGAGGCCACGCCGTTTTCTGCCATCAGATTGCTTCTAAAGATGGCGGTTTCAGTTGTCGGGAGTCGCTTCCGCCACCGGCAGTCGTGGCCGAGTGGTTAAGGCGTCTGACTTGAAATCAGATTCCCTCTGGGAGCGTAGGTTCGAGTCCTGCCGACTGCGAAAATTTTCTCGCTCTCAAAAGGCGGACGTTCAGCTGCATCCTAGCAGTTGCGTCACTACTAAACACGTGGGTCACCAGCAATGTGCAGTGCTATTTGATCCAGGGCGCAGCGTTACAGTCGCGCCCAGAAGCCGCAGCTCATCTCCGCGTCTCACAGCCGTCCACCTGGTGTTAGTACAAGTGTCGCCTCACTGGGCAGTGCAGATGTGTCCATTTTAGCTTGCAGACGATGACGTGTAGCAATTTATGAGCTAACGCAAGTCGTATGTTTTACCGTGTGTATCTGCTAGATACTGCCTCTCATACGGTGGAGAGACTCACTCCTTCTTGTGTCTCGTTCTCCGCACACGAGTTGCCCCTGGCATCGATATAGCACGGGTTTTCTAGCGTCAGCGAAGTCAATATTACACGAATCGAGTCGACATGTTTGCTTGTTACGATGACGGAAGAAGAAGAAATGTGTGTGGAACTTCACTGCATCGGCTGCTCGCCTTTCAGCGCCCCTGTGTCTTATCAGACGAAGGTGACTGTGAAATTGGCAACGAGGCAGAGGTTAACGAACACATGCAAATGGCAACGTTCAACGTCAGCCGAAATAGCTCAGTTGGGAGAGCGTTAGACTGAAGATCTAAAGGTCCCTGGTTCGATCCCGGGTTTCGGCAGGTATTCGTTTTGATGCGACGCCAATGGAATTACTCTGCGTTTGTGATAATGCAACTACCGCTGACAACAAAAATGACTCTCTCCTGTAGCTGTTCTGGTTGTCTAGTGCATGCCATAAGAGGAACTCACTAGACAACTAACTCCCCTAGAAGCAAAAGAATTAAAAATATCCTACCGACTGCATTCCTTTTTCTGTGTCAGGTGGTGAAGAACGTCTTCAACGGAACCGTGAAATGAGCGAAAGCGTGGGAAACATTGCATTCGAAATGCTTGTGAATTTTCCAATTGCCCAGTGAGTGTCGACAAAACACGTAAATTCTCTGCTCCGACGTATGAGGCGTAACAACTAGTGCAATTTGTTGTTACATCGTGTGCCAGCAGTCTTCGAGAGTGTGTTACGAGCTTAGCGTGATAAGTTTGTAGACAGCATGTAGGCGACGTTTTATTAGTAACGGCCCCATACAGCGATTGCACAACAGTAAAGGACATGAGTCAATGTATGGTTGTGCATTGTGGGAGGTTTTGCAGCCTCGTCTGAGCCCGAATAGCTCAGTTGGTAGAGCATTAGGCTTTTAACCTAAGGGTCCAGGGTTCAAGTCCCCGTCGAGGCGGAAATTTTAACACTTTGGTAGCGATTCGTCTGGTAGCGGTGGAAACGCTACGGAAAATAATGCAGTTACGCCGTTTACTGACACCACAGTGCTTTAAACGGTAGCAGTTGCATGTGTCGGGAGAACACCGCGCTAACGGCAGTCGTGGCCGAGTGGTTAAGGCGTCTGACTCGAAATCAGATTCCCTCTGGGAGCGTAGGTTCGAATCCTACCGGCTGCGTGCGATTTTGCGTACAGAGGAGCAAACATTTTCGCACACATGTGACATGCGTGGGCGAATGCGGGTGCAAACCAGTGACGCCATTCTCAACAAGACGAAAATTTCCGTTTTAAGAATACTGAGTTTTCGCGACGACCGCTGCTTACTGTGGCTATCGGTTCACCTCACACTGACACTGACGCTGGGACTGCAGAAAGCCGTCGCTGAGATCGTGAGTTCACAGATGTGCTCGAAAGTGATGGACAGAGCGAACATTTCATTTTCTTTTTAAGAATCGCAATTTCCATCACTCGAGTGCGGCCAAAGCAGTGGTGCAGCGTTTCTTTTCTTAAGATCTCGCAGCTGCTTGGAGGTATGTCGATCGTTTTAAGACGACAGAAAACTAGCGTCAGCGGTGCGTCAGTGGGAAGTCGGTGAAGTCGCCATTGGAGCCATAAGCCAGTAATTACGACATACGAATCACTCGCGCACCGCGCAGCTGTACGATAATGCTCGTGCGTGGGCCCGCATAGCTGAGTCGGTAGAGCGCTAGGTTTTCAACCAAAGGGTCCTGGGTTCAAGTCCCTGTCTGGGCGAAAATTAATACACTTTCGTAACGGCTAATGGAAACCCTACAGAAAAGAGTGAGGCCACGCCGTTTTCTGCCATCAGATTGCTTCTAAAGATGGCGGTTTCAGTTGTCGGGAGTCGCTTCCGCCACCGGCAGTCGTGGCCGAGTGGTTAAGGCGTCTGACTTGAAATCAGATTCCCTCTGGGAGCGTAGGTTCGAGTCCTGCCGACTGCGAAAATTTTCTCGCTCTCAAAAGGCGGACGTTCAGCTGCATCCTAGCAGTTGCGTCACTACTAAACACGTGGGTCACCAGCAATGTGCAGTGCTATTTGATCCAGGGCGCAGCGTTACAGTCGCGCCCAGAAGCCGCAGCTCATCTCCGCGTCTCACAGCCGTCCACCTGGTGTTAGTACAAGTGTCGCCTCACTGGGCAGTGCAGATGTGTCCATTTTAGCTTGCAGACGATGACGTGTAGCAATTTATGAGCTAACGCAAGTCGTATGTTTTACCGTGTGTATCTGCTAGATACTGCCTCTCATACGGTGGAGAGACTCACTCCTTCTTGTGTCTCGTTCTCCGCACACGAGTTGCCCCTGGCATCGATATAGCACGGGTTTTCTAGCGTCAGCGAAGTCAATATTACACGAATCGAGTCGACATGTTTGCTTGTTACGATGACGGAAGAAGAAGAAATGTGTGTGGAACTTCACTGCATCGGCTGCTCGCCTTTCAGCGCCCCTGTGTCTTATCAGACGAAGGTGACTGTGAAATTGGCAACGAGGCAGAGGTTAACGAACACATGCAAATGGCAACGTTCAACGTCAGCCGAAATAGCTCAGTTGGGAGAGCGTTAGACTGAAGATCTAAAGGTCCCTGGTTCGATCCCGGGTTTCGGCAGGTATTCGTTTTGATGCGACGCCAATGGAATTACTCTGCGTTTGTGATAATGCAACTACCGCTGACAACAAAAATGACTCTCTCCTGTAGCTGTTCTGGTTGTCTAGTGCATGCCATAAGAGGAACTCACTAGACAACTAACTCCCCTAGAAGCAAAAGAATTAAAAATATCCTACCGACTGCATTCCTTTTTCTGTGTCAGGTGGTGAAGAACGTCTTCAACGGAACCGTGAAATGAGCGAAAGCGTGGGAAACATTGCATTCGAAATGCTTGTGAATTTTCCAATTGCCCAGTGAGTGTCGACAAAACACGTAAATTCTCTGCTCCGACGTATGAGGCGTAACAACTAGTGCAATTTGTTGTTACATCGTGTGCCAGCAGTCTTCGAGAGTGTGTTACGAGCTTAGCGTGATAAGTTTGTAGACAGCATGTAGGCGACGTTTTATTAGTAACGGCCCCATACAGCGATTGCACAACAGTAAAGGACATGAGTCAATGTATGGTTGTGCATTGTGGGAGGTTTTGCAGCCTCGTCTGAGCCCGAATAGCTCAGTTGGTAGAGCATTAGGCTTTTAACCTAAGGGTCCAGGGTTCAAGTCCCCGTCGAGGCGGAAATTTTAACACTTTGGTAGCGATTCGTCTGGTAGCGGTGGAAACGCTACGGAAAATAATGCAGTTACGCCGTTTACTGACACCACAGTGCTTTAAACGGTAGCAGTTGCATGTGTCGGGAGAACACCGCGCTAACGGCAGTCGTGGCCGAGTGGTTAAGGCGTCTGACTCGAAATCAGATTCCCTCTGGGAGCGTAGGTTCGAATCCTACCGGCTGCGTGCGATTTTGCGTACAGAGGAGCAAACATTTTCGCACACATGTGACATGCGTGGGCGAATGCGGGTGCAAACCAGTGACGCCATTCTCAACAAGACGAAAATTTCCGTTTTAAGAATACTGAGTTTTCGCGACGACCGCTGCTTACTGTGGCTATCGGTTCACCTCACACTGACACTGACGCTGGGACTGCAGAAAGCCGTCGCTGAGATCGTGAGTTCACAGATGTGCTCGAAAGTGATGGACAGAGCGAACATTTCATTTTCTTTTTAAGAATCGCAATTTCCATCACTCGAGTGCGGCCAAAGCAGTGGTGCAGCGTTTCTTTTCTTAAGATCTCGCAGCTGCTTGGAGGTATGTCGATCGTTTTAAGACGACAGAAAACTAGCGTCAGCGGTGCGTCAGTGGGAAGTCGGTGAAGTCGCCATTGGAGCCATAAGCCAGTAATTACGACATACGAATCACTCGCGCACCGCGCAGCTGTACGATAATGCTCGTGCGTGGGCCCGCATAGCTGAGTCGGTAGAGCGCTAGGTTTTCAACCAAAGGGTCCTGGGTTCAAGTCCCTGTCTGGGCGAAAATTAATACACTTTCGTAACGGCTAATGGAAACCCTACAGAAAAGAGTGAGGCCACGCCGTTTTCTGCCATCAGATTGCTTCTAAAGATGGCGGTTTCAGTTGTCGGGAGTCGCTTCCGCCACCGGCAGTCGTGGCCGAGTGGTTAAGGCGTCTGACTTGAAATCAGATTCCCTCTGGGAGCGTAGGTTCGAGTCCTGCCGACTGCGAAAATTTTCTCGCTCTCAAAAGGCGGACGTTCAGCTGCATCCTAGCAGTTGCGTCACTACTAAACACGTGGGTCACCAGCAATGTGCAGTGCTATTTGATCCAGGGCGCAGCGTTACAGTCGCGCCCAGAAGCCGCAGCTCATCTCCGCGTCTCACAGCCGTCCACCTGGTGTTAGTACAAGTGTCGCCTCACTGGGCAGTGCAGATGTGTCCATTTTAGCTTGCAGACGATGACGTGTAGCAATTTATGAGCTAACGCAAGTCGTATGTTTTACCGTGTGTATCTGCTAGATACTGCCTCTCATACGGTGGAGAGACTCACTCCTTCTTGTGTCTCGTTCTCCGCACACGAGTTGCCCCTGGCATCGATATAGCACGGGTTTTCTAGCGTCAGCGAAGTCAATATTACACGAATCGAGTCGACATGTTTGCTTGTTACGATGACGGAAGAAGAAGAAATGTGTGTGGAACTTCACTGCATCGGCTGCTCGCCTTTCAGCGCCCCTGTGTCTTATCAGACGAAGGTGACTGTGAAATTGGCAACGAGGCAGAGGTTAACGAACACATGCAAATGGCAACGTTCAACGTCAGCCGAAATAGCTCAGTTGGGAGAGCGTTAGACTGAAGATCTAAAGGTCCCTGGAAGCAGTTCCGCTTTAGACGCCGTGCAGTGTGGACGTGCCTAGTCTTCCGCTCCGCCGTAGCGTTGCGTATAGTGGACTATCGTTTTTGTTTACGTGTTGTGTTGCAACTTCTGTGAGTGTTTCTCCGTCGTTGTTTCGTACCTTGTGTTACTTTCTGTCCTTATTTCAGTGTTTTTTGTGTAGCGGTTTCGACCGCATATTTTGAAAATGTCGTCCCAGGTTATTCCTCGTCAGGCTACAGTTAGTTTTGCTTTTGACAAGTCAACCCGCCATGTGCAACCTAGTTCTCTTGAGATTCATGATTGGTTGGTAGATACCTTTGGTGTTCATTCGGATCAGGTGCACACTGCTTATTTTGATACCGAACTGTATGTTTTCTTTGTTAAGTTTATGAACCCACTTCAGGTTGATAAAATTCTTTCTAAATACGGTCATCAAGTTCTCTTTCGGCATCGGGATGATTCTGTAAGTACAGTGCTGCTTTCCAATGCTTCCATTACGTACACCAGTGTTCGTGTTTACAACCTTCCACCGGAGGTGGATAATGTCTATCTTAAGGAGGGTCTACAGAAGTATGGTGATGTAAAGAGCATTCGCCTTGAACGCTGGTCAAGCCAACATCGCCTGCAATGTTACAGTGGTATTCGTTCAGTCGAAATGCACGTTAAGCAGAATATTCCATCTCACCTGCAGATCGGTGGATATCGTGTCCATGTAACATATAGTGGTCAGGTTGGCACCTGTTTTTTGTGCAATGAAAGTGGTCACGTGCGTACCGACTGTCCGCGGAGAGTTTTTGTTTTAAAAAATTCTCTCGAACAGCGTCGCAAGTTAACGGTCGCTGACCTCGTTGCAGGTGGTTCTGCTCTTGGTGTAGCACAGTCCAGTGGTAGTAGCGCCCCGCCACAGGTTTTGCGCGCCCCTGACACAGAATTTCCTCCTTTGCGCGCTAAATCTGATGATGTTCCGTCTGTCCCTCAGGTGGGTGTGCCACTTTTGAATAATAAGAGGCGTCGCCCACACGATGGAAATAGTACGGATGAGGATCTCCCTGAGATGCCCCAGTCCGAGCGACCGGCATCCTCCGAGCCACTGTGTACTGTAGCTGCTCCCTGCCCTCCTGAGGTAGCGGTTCCGGTGGCGGCTGCTGGCACCCCTCCGGCCTCCGACGCAGCTTCTCTCGAGTCGGGTCGTCGGTCGGGCCTGTTGGCGCCGTCTTCCGAACCGACTTCGATGTCACAACAAGTGGAGCCGCGACAACTTCCTGCTTCGCTGCCCCATACCTCTGGCAGCGGAGCTGCTCCGCTTCCTTCCCACTCTGCGGCCTCGGACCTTCCTGCTCACGTTTCGCCTCCGTTCAGTCCATGTTTGCCGGAAGCTAGTGCAGGTGTTGACCATTCCGTTTTGTCGGTTGTTTCCCCCGCGACCCCGGATCCCGCATGTGGACCGGCGCGGGTGGTGTCGGATACAGAACTTGACCCTCCTACGTCACCGGCGGCTGAAGCTTCCTTGTCCGTCAGCCGACGCAAGTTACGCGTTCAGCCGAACGTTAATGCTGTTCGTAAAAAACCGAAACGTAAGGGATCCGCGGAACGGGGTAGCAGTCCCCCTCCCTCGGATGCCTCCGTCACCCCTGCTATGGACTGTGACGCTGGTGCGTCGGTGTAGGTGATTTGTTTTCTCGCTTTTCTCTCTATGGTTCAAGCATACACCTTTCTTACCTTAAATGTTAACCGTATTGAGTCCGACGTTCGCATTGCCTCCTTGCGGCAGTTTATTTACGACGCCTGTGCGGACGTAGTGTTTTTGCAGGAAGTGTTGTTTTCTGATCTCTCTCTACCTGGATTTCAAACTGTTTTTAATGTCGCGCCGGAATATTCAACAGGAACTGCTCTTTTCTTTCGAGACGGCATTCCTATTACTGACATTGAATTCCTTGACTCTGGCCGTGGGATTGGTTGTCGTCTTTTTGATCTCCGCCTCGTTGTTTTGTATGCCCCCTCTGGTTCGGGTCACACTGTGGCTCGATCGCGCTTTTATAAAGAAGAGCTTATCTATCTTTTGCGCCAGAGTCCTCGGAGCCTCCTGCTCGGAGGCGATTTTAATTGTGTTTTACGCCCTGAAGACCAGTCCCCCAATTTTAATTATTGCCGTGATTTACATGACTTAGTTCGTACGATGCATCTGCGTGATGTCTGGGAACACAAATATCCAACCCTGGTGAAATATACGTTTTTTACCGCGTCCTCATGCAGTAGACTCGACAGATTCTATTTATCTGATTTTTTATGTGATAAAATTCTTTCTGTCGATGTTATTCCTACTAGTTTTTCTGACCATTGTGCTTTTACTGCAACTGTAAATCTTAGTCACCAACCTGCAAAACTTTATCGTTCCCAGTGGATGTTAAATGTTTCCCACCTTGCCGACAGTGCTATGGATGATGTTATAAGTGGCGTGTGGGAGCGATGTCTTCGCTCTGTCCCGCGATACCCCTCCTTGCTGGTTTGGTGGACTGCGTTTGCCAAGCCCAAGATTCGTCAGACTTTGATTTTTTACTGTGCTGCAAGGGCGCGTGATTTTAAGAACACGTATGAATTTTACTACTCTGTCCTGCGTGAACTATATGACGCGGCGGGTACCTCTCCTCTGCGGATCCATGATGTTCGTCGTATTAAAGCCAAGCTCTTGAGCCTTAAACGACGACAGATGGATGGTCTGCGAGTTAAGTCGAAACCTCACTCTCTTGTTGAAGGTGAGCTGACATCCTTGTACCACCTGCTACGGCATCAGACTCGTCGTCGTCGCTCCTTCATCTCTTCTCTTACGGTGGATGATGGACGACAGCTTATTGCACAGGAGGAAATGGTTCGTGCTCTTCACCAGTATTACACTAGTCTATATTCTGCCGATGATTCTGGTGAGTCTCTTTCGGAAGATGTCTTTTGGGATCTAACTGCGACGATCGCGCCTGACGCGAACGGCGAATTTCTCCGGGAGTTCCAGGTAGATGATGTTTTCGATTTTATTGCTCGCTCTCCGTCCAGTAAATCGCCGGGTCCAGACGGCCTGCCTAAAGAATTTTATCTCCGTTTTTGGCCTCTTTTGGGTGGCATTTTTACGCAGATTTTAAATGAGATTGTCAGGGGGATGGATGTGCCTGCCGATTTTAAAGTAGGGAAAATTGTTTTAATTCCGAAGTCCTCTGGTCGTTTATCTGCTGCCAATCTTCGTCCGCTCACATTGCTGAACTTTGACTACAAGACAGCTGCTAGAGCGCTCAATAGCCGGTTGTCTTCTCTGCTTCGGGGTGTAATTGGTGCACATCAATGTTGTTTTCATGATAGATCTATTCTGACGCCAGTAGCCGAATATCGGGATGTTGTCTCGGTTGCGGCGGTTACAAACGTACATTGTGCCTTTGCCTTCCTTGATTTTTATAAGGCTTTTGATCACGTCAGTCATGTGTTTTTAGATCGTGTTTTAGGTACAATAGGTTTTAACGCTTCATCACGTGGTGTTCTTGGCAATTTGTATAGGGGAATAACAGCTCGGGTGTCAGTCAATGGGCAGCTGACGCCGCCCATTGCTATCCGCCGCGGAGTGCCTCAGGGTAGTCCGCTCTCTATGTCTTTATTCGTATTGTCCCTGGAACCGCTGCTTCGGACTATTGCTCTCAAGCTTCAGGGTATGTCCCTCTCTGGTGGGAAGCTCTCGGTTAAGGCATATGCGGATGATGTCGTTGTTCTCCTCCGTCAACGTGATGATATCCCGTTGTTGAAAGGGGCAGTTGATGCATACTGTCGTGTCTCTGGAGCGCGTCTCAATCAGGGTAAATGTAAGTTCCTTGATATTCGAGGATTTCGCGATGCTGACGTCCCTTGGGCCACTTTTGTCGATCGCCATACATCCTTGGGGATTATCATTGATCGGTGTCCTCTAAAAATGGCGGCTCTCAATTGGAAATCTGTCACCGAGAAGATACAGGGGGCTCTGATGGTCCATGAGCAGCGCTCTGCTACCATTTTGCAAAAAGTCAGAATTTTAGACACCTACGTTCTATGTAAAGCTTATTATGTTGCTCAGCTGTTCCCACTCCCCATGATGGTGGCGAAAAGGTTGCGCCAATTGTCTAGCAGGTTTATATGGAAGGGCCATCTATTCAAGTTACGTTACGAGGTTATGACGAAACCGCGTATCTCCGGAGGCTTGGGCCTCTCTGACATTACTCGCAAGGCGTCTGCTCTGTACGTCCGCCGAACGACTCTAATTGTTACGCAAGAAGTGACTTCAATAACATCCAGGCTTTTTACTGTTGTGCGTCCGGCGAGCCTTGCTCCACCTGTCGATGTCGGACGCCTAAATTTTAAGTTGAAACACATTCGGGAATTTTACATTGCGGTGAGTTACCTCGGTGACGTCTTCTTGCGGCGACCGGTGCCAACGACCAAGGGCTTGATTGCCCGCTGGGAGGGGCTGGCCGGTCCCAATCCAATAGAACTGGCGTCTCCATCCGTGTCCTGGAGGAACGTCTGGAAGAATGTTACTCTGCCGATCCACTCTATGGGCGTGGCGTCCACGTGGTATAGGGTAATAAATAATTTGGTTTCCACCAATGTACGACTGCACCGTATTGGTCTTTCTGACACGGACACCTGTACTCGGTGTGGTCTCCTGGATACCCTTGAACATCGATTCACCTGCTGTGGGCACCTTGCTAATTGGCGTTGGCTCAGGAAACAACTTGCTTTTCTCACTAGGTCTGCTGAAGCCGCTTATACTATTGACATCATCGTCCGGCCCGATTCTTCCTTTTTTCCGCGAACGAAGCTCCATACCGTCATGTGGTTGATTGGCCATTTCGTACATTTTGTCAACAGTTGTCACGAAGAGGATGGACACCTAGCGTTTCGGCAGTACATGCTTACTGCTTACTGGCAGCGCTTGCGATTGCCAGGCCTCCGAGATGATTTTGCCAATATGCTTAGCCTGACATTTGAAAGAGAGGGTGTTGGCTAAGGTCACCTGTGTGAGCCATTTTCTTTTATACTGTTTCTGGATTTGCCGCCTTTATGTATGTTTCTTCTCTACACCAGGACTGAAGTTTCCGTGTTTTTTTTTGTTTTTTTTTTTAATCTTTATTTCACAAAGCAGTCTACATTATATAGTCATGTTTTAGGATTTTAATTTCAGTAGTGTGCTTCTTTTGAAGTGGCTGTGTTGTGGATGTTCCTTAATATTTTTTTTTTTTCAATAGACATATATGTTAGAGGAATAATAATTACGCTTTCATTTGCTCATAATGAGCTGAGACTGAATTGCAGGCATTTATAAAAAAAAAAAAAAAAAAAAAAAAAAAGTTGGGAGAGCGTTAGACTGAAGATCTAAAGGTCCCTGGTTCGATCCCGGGTTTCGGCAGGTATTCGTTTTGATGCGACGCCAATGGAATTACTCTGCGTTTGTGATAATGCAACTACCGCTGACAACAAAAATGACTCTCTCCTGTAGCTGTTCTGGTTGTCTAGTGCATGCCATAAGAGGAACTCACTAGACAACTAACTCCCCTAGAAGCAAAAGAATTAAAAATATCCTACCGACTGCATTCCTTTTTCTGTGTCAGGTGGTGAAGAACGTCTTCAACGGAACCGTGAAATGAGCGAAAGCGTGGGAAACATTGCATTCGAAATGCTTGTGAATTTTCCAATTGCCCAGTGAGTGTCGACAAAACACGTAAATTCTCTGCTCCGACGTATGAGGCGTAACAACTAGTGCAATTTGTTGTTACATCGTGTGCCAGCAGTCTTCGAGAGTGTGTTACGAGCTTAGCGTGATAAGTTTGTAGACAGCATGTAGGCGACGTTTTATTAGTAACGGCCCCATACAGCGATTGCACAACAGTAAAGGACATGAGTCAATGTATAGTTGTGCATTGTGGGAGGTTTTGCAGCCTCGTCTGAGCCCGAATAGCTCAGTTGGTAGAGCATTAGGCTTTTAACCTAAGGGTCCAGGGTTCAAGTCCCCGTCGAGGCGGAAATTTTAACACTTTGGTAGCGATTCGTCTGGTAGCGGTGGAAACGCTACGGAAAATAATGCAGTTACGCCGTTTACTGACACCACAGTGCTTTAAACGGTAGCAGTTGCATGTGTCGGGAGAACACCGCGCTAACGGCAGTCGTGGCCGAGTGGTTAAGGCGTCTGACTCGAAATCAGATTCCCTCTGGGAGCGTAGGTTCGAATCCTACCGGCTGCGTGCGATTTTGCGTACAGAGGAGCAAACATTTTCGCACACATGTGACATGCGTGGGCGAATGCGGGTGCAAACCAGTGACGCCATTCTCAACAAGACGAAAATTTCCGTTTTAAGAATACTGAGTTTTCGCGACGACCGCTGCTTACTGTGGCTATCGGTTCACCTCACACTGACACTGACGCTGGGACTGCAGAAAGCCGTCGCTGAGATCGTGAGTTCACAGATGTGCTCGAAAGTGATGGACAGAGCGAACATTTCATTTTCTTTTTAAGAATCGCAATTTCCATCACTCGAGTGCGGCCAAAGCAGTGGTGCAGCGTTTCTTTTCTTAAGATCTCGCAGCTGCTTGGAGGTATGTCGATCGTTTTAAGACGACAGAAAACTAGCGTCAGCGGTGCGTCAGTGGGAAGTCGGTGAAGTCGCCATTGGAGCCATAAGCCAGTAATTACGACATACGAATCACTCGCGCACCGCGCAGCTGTACGATAATGCTCGTGCGTGGGCCCGCATAGCTGAGTCGGTAGAGCGCTAGGTTTTCAACCAAAGGGTCCTGGGTTCAAGTCCCTGTCTGGGCGAAAATTAATACACTTTCGTAACGGCTAATGGAAACCCTACAGAAAAGAGTGAGGCCACGCCGTTTTCTGCCATCAGATTGCTTCTAAAGATGGCGGTTTCAGTTGTCGGGAGTCGCTTCCGCCACCGGCAGTCGTGGCCGAGTGGTTAAGGCGTCTGACTTGAAATCAGATTCCCTCTGGGAGCGTAGGTTCGAGTCCTGCCGACTGCGAAAATTTTCTCGCTCTCAAAAGGCGGACGTTCAGCTGCATCCTAGCAGTTGCGTCACTACTAAACACGTGGGTCACCAGCAATGTGCAGTGCTATTTGATCCAGGGCGCAGCGTTACAGTCGCGCCCAGAAGCCGCAGCTCATCTCCGCGTCTCACAGCCGTCCACCTGGTGTTAGTACAAGTGTCGCCTCACTGGGCAGTGCAGATGTGTCCATTTTAGCTTGCAGACGATGACGTGTAGCAATTTATGAGCTAACGCAAGTCGTATGTTTTACCGTGTGTATCTGCTAGATACTGCCTCTCATACGGTGGAGAGACTCACTCCTTCTTGTGTCTCGTTCTCCGCACACGAGTTGCCCCTGGCATCGATATAGCACGGGTTTTCTAGCGTCAGCGAAGTCAATATTACACGAATCGAGTCGACATGTTTGCTTGTTACGATGACGGAAGAAGAAGAAATGTGTGTGGAACTTCACTGCATCGGCTGCTCGCCTTTCAGCGCCCCTGTGTCTTATCAGACGAAGGTGACTGTGAAATTGGCAACGAGGCAGAGGTTAACGAACACATGCAAATGGCAACGTTCAACGTCAGCCGAAATAGCTCAGTTGGGAGAGCGTTAGACTGAAGATCTAAAGGTCCCTGGTTCGATCCCGGGTTTCGGCAGGTATTCGTTTTGATGCGACGCCAATGGAATTACTCTGCGTTTGTGATAATGCAACTACCGCTGACAACAAAAATGACTCTCTCCTGTAGCTGTTCTGGTTGTCTAGTGCATGCCATAAGAGGAACTCACTAGACAACTAACTCCCCTAGAAGCAAAAGAATTAAAAATATCCTACCGACTGCATTCCTTTTTCTGTGTCAGGTGGTGAAGAACGTCTTCAACGGAACCGTGAAATGAGCGAAAGCGTGGGAAACATTGCATTCGAAATGCTTGTGAATTTTCCAATTGCCCAGTGAGTGTCGACAAAACACGTAAATTCTCTGCTCCGACGTATGAGGCGTAACAACTAGTGCAATTTGTTGTTACATCGTGTGCCAGCAGTCTTCGAGAGTGTGTTACGAGCTTAGCGTGATAAGTTTGTAGACAGCATGTAGGCGACGTTTTATTAGTAACGGCCCCATACAGCGATTGCACAACAGTAAAGGACATGAGTCAATGTATAGTTGTGCATTGTGGGAGGTTTTGCAGCCTCGTCTGAGCCCGAATAGCTCAGTTGGTAGAGCATTAGGCTTTTAACCTAAGGGTCCAGGGTTCAAGTCCCCGTCGAGGCGGAAATTTTAACACTTTGGTAGCGATTCGTCTGGTAGCGGTGGAAACGCTACGGAAAATAATGCAGTTACGCCGTTTACTGACACCACAGTGCTTTAAACGGTAGCAGTTGCATGTGTCGGGAGAACACCGCGCTAACGGCAGTCGTGGCCGAGTGGTTAAGGCGTCTGACTCGAAATCAGATTCCCTCTGGGAGCGTAGGTTCGAATCCTACCGGCTGCGTGCGATTTTGCGTACAGAGGAGCAAACATTTTCGCACACATGTGACATGCGTGGGCGAATGCGGGTGCAAACCAGTGACGCCATTCTCAACAAGACGAAAATTTCCGTTTTAAGAATACTGAGTTTTCGCGACGACCGCTGCTTACTGTGGCTATCGGTTCACCTCACACTGACACTGACGCTGGGACTGCAGAAAGCCGTCGCTGAGATCGTGAGTTCACAGATGTGCTCGAAAGTGATGGACAGAGCGAACATTTCATTTTCTTTTTAAGAATCGCAATTTCCATCACTCGAGTGCGGCCAAAGCAGTGGTGCAGCGTTTCTTTTCTTAAGATCTCGCAGCTGCTTGGAGGTATGTCGATCGTTTTAAGACGACAGAAAACTAGCGTCAGCGGTGCGTCAGTGGGAAGTCGGTGAAGTCGCCATTGGAGCCATAAGCCAGTAATTACGACATACGAATCACTCGCGCACCGCGCAGCTGTACGATAATGCTCGTGCGTGGGCCCGCATAGCTGAGTCGGTAGAGCGCTAGGTTTTCAACCAAAGGGTCCTGGGTTCAAGTCCCTGTCTGGGCGAAAATTAATACACTTTCGTAACGGCTAATGGAAACCCTACAGAAAAGAGTGAGGCCACGCCGTTTTCTGCCATCAGATTGCTTCTAAAGATGGCGGTTTCAGTTGTCGGGAGTCGCTTCCGCCACCGGCAGTCGTGGCCGAGTGGTTAAGGCGTCTGACTTGAAATCAGATTCCCTCTGGGAGCGTAGGTTCGAGTCCTGCCGACTGCGAAAATTTTCTCGCTCTCAAAAGGCGGACGTTCAGCTGCATCCTAGCAGTTGCGTCACTACTAAACACGTGGGTCACCAGCAATGTGCAGTGCTATTTGATCCAGGGCGCAGCGTTACAGTCGCGCCCAGAAGCCGCAGCTCATCTCCGCGTCTCACAGCCGTCCACCTGGTGTTAGTACAAGTGTCGCCTCACTGGGCAGTGCAGATGTGTCCATTTTAGCTTGCAGACGATGACGTGTAGCAATTTATGAGCTAACGCAAGTCGTATGTTTTACCGTGTGTATCTGCTAGATACTGCCTCTCATACGGTGGAGAGACTCACTCCTTCTTGTGTCTCGTTCTCCGCACACGAGTTGCCCCTGGCATCGATATAGCACGGGTTTTCTAGCGTCAGCGAAGTCAATATTACACGAATCGAGTCGACATGTTTGCTTGTTACGATGACGGAAGAAGAAGAAATGTGTGTGGAACTTCACTGCATCGGCTGCTCGCCTTTCAGCGCCCCTGTGTCTTATCAGACGAAGGTGACTGTGAAATTGGCAACGAGGCAGAGGTTAACGAACACATGCAAATGGCAACGTTCAACGTCAGCCGAAATAGCTCAGTTGGGAGAGCGTTAGACTGAAGATCTAAAGGTCCCTGGTTCGATCCCGGGTTTCGGCAGGTATTCGTTTTGATGCGACGCCAATGGAATTACTCTGCGTTTGTGATAATGCAACTACCGCTGACAACAAAAATGACTCTCTCCTGTAGCTGTTCTGGTTGTCTAGTGCATGCCATAAGAGGAACTCACTAGACAACTAACTCCCCTAGAAGCAAAAGAATTAAAAATATCCTACCGACTGCATTCCTTTTTCTGTGTCAGGTGGTGAAGAACGTCTTCAACGGAACCGTGAAATGAGCGAAAGCGTGGGAAACATTGCATTCGAAATGCTTGTGAATTTTCCAATTGCCCAGTGAGTGTCGACAAAACACGTAAATTCTCTGCTCCGACGTATGAGGCGTAACAACTAGTGCAATTTGTTGTTACATCGTGTGCCAGCAGTCTTCGAGAGTGTGTTACGAGCTTAGCGTGATAAGTTTGTAGACAGCATGTAGGCGACGTTTTATTAGTAACGGCCCCATACAGCGATTGCACAACAGTAAAGGACATGAGTCAATGTATGGTTGTGCATTGTGGGAGGTTTTGCAGCCTCGTCTGAGCCCGAATAGCTCAGTTGGTAGAGCATTAGGCTTTTAACCTAAGGGTCCAGGGTTCAAGTCCCCGTCGAGGCGGAAATTTTAACACTTTGGTAGCGATTCGTCTGGTAGCGGTGGAAACGCTACGGAAAATAATGCAGTTACGCCGTTTACTGACACCACAGTGCTTTAAACGGTAGCAGTTGCATGTGTCGGGAGAACACCGCGCTAACGGCAGTCGTGGCCGAGTGGTTAAGGCGTCTGACTCGAAATCAGATTCCCTCTGGGAGCGTAGGTTCGAATCCTACCGGCTGCGTGCGATTTTGCGTACAGAGGAGCAAACATTTTCGCACACATGTGACATGCGTGGGCGAATGCGGGTGCAAACCAGTGACGCCATTCTCAACAAGACGAAAATTTCCGTTTTAAGAATACTGAGTTTTCGCGACGACCGCTGCTTACTGTGGCTATCGGTTCACCTCACACTGACACTGACGCTGGGACTGCAGAAAGCCGTCGCTGAGATCGTGAGTTCACAGATGTGCTCGAAAGTGATGGACAGAGCGAACATTTCATTTTCTTTTTAAGAATCGCAATTTCCATCACTCGAGTGCGGCCAAAGCAGTGGTGCAGCGTTTCTTTTCTTAAGATCTCGCAGCTGCTTGGAGGTATGTCGATCGTTTTAAGACGACAGAAAACTAGCGTCAGCGGTGCGTCAGTGGGAAGTCGGTGAAGTCGCCATTGGAGCCATAAGCCAGTAATTACGACATACGAATCACTCGCGCACCGCGCAGCTGTACGATAATGCTCGTGCGTGGGCCCGCATAGCTGAGTCGGTAGAGCGCTAGGTTTTCAACCAAAGGGTCCTGGGTTCAAGTCCCTGTCTGGGCGAAAATTAATACACTTTCGTAACGGCTAATGGAAACCCTACAGAAAAGAGTGAGGCCACGCCGTTTTCTGCCATCAGATTGCTTCTAAAGATGGCGGTTTCAGTTGTCGGGAGTCGCTTCCGCCACCGGCAGTCGTGGCCGAGTGGTTAAGGCGTCTGACTTGAAATCAGATTCCCTCTGGGAGCGTAGGTTCGAGTCCTGCCGACTGCGAAAATTTTCTCGCTCTCAAAAGGCGGACGTTCAGCTGCATCCTAGCAGTTGCGTCACTACTAAACACGTGGGTCACCAGCAATGTGCAGTGCTATTTGATCCAGGGCGCAGCGTTACAGTCGCGCCCAGAAGCCGCAGCTCATCTCCGCGTCTCACAGCCGTCCACCTGGTGTTAGTACAAGTGTCGCCTCACTGGGCAGTGCAGATGTGTCCATTTTAGCTTGCAGACGATGACGTGTAGCAATTTATGAGCTAACGCAAGTCGTATGTTTTACCGTGTGTATCTGCTAGATACTGCCTCTCATACGGTGGAGAGACTCACTCCTTCTTGTGTCTCGTTCTCCGCACACGAGTTGCCCCTGGCATCGATATAGCACGGGTTTTCTAGCGTCAGCGAAGTCAATGTTACACGAATCGAGTCGACATGTTTGCTTGTTACGATGACGGAAGAAGAAGAAATGTGTGTGGAACTTCACTGCATCGGCTGCTCGCCTTTCAGCGCCCCTGTGTCTTATCAGACGAAGGTGACTGTGAAATTGGCAACGAGGCAGAGGTTAACGAACACATGCAAATGGCAACGTTCAACGTCAGCCGAAATAGCTCAGTTGGGAGAGCGTTAGACTGAAGATCTAAAGGTCCCTGGTTCGATCCCGGGTTTCGGCAGGTATTCGTTTTGATGCGACGCCAATGGAATTACTCTGCGTTTGTGATAATGCAACTACCGCTGACAACAAAAATGACTCTCTCCTGTAGCTGTTCTGGTTGTCTAGTGCATGCCATAAGAGGAACTCACTAGACAACTAACTCCCCTAGAAGCAAAAGAATTAAAAATATCCTACCGACTGCATTCCTTTTTCTGTGTCAGGTGGTGAAGAACGTCTTCAACGGAACCGTGAAATGAGCGAAAGCGTGGGAAACATTGCATTCGAAATGCTTGTGAATTTTCCAATTGCCCAGTGAGTGTCGACAAAACACGTAAATTCTCTGCTCCGACGTATGAGGCGTAACAACTAGTGCAATTTGTTGTTACATCGTGTGCCAGCAGTCTTCGAGAGTGTGTTACGAGCTTAGCGTGATAAGTTTGTAGACAGCATGTAGGCGACGTTTTATTAGTAACGGCCCCATACAGCGATTGCACAACAGTAAAGGACATGAGTCAATGTATAGTTGTGCATTGTGGGAGGTTTTGCAGCCTCGTCTGAGCCCGAATAGCTCAGTTGGTAGAGCATTAGGCTTTTAACCTAAGGGTCCAGGGTTCAAGTCCCCGTCGAGGCGGAAATTTTAACACTTTGGTAGCGATTCGTCTGGTAGCGGTGGAAACGCTACGGAAAATAATGCAGTTACGCCGTTTACTGACACCACAGTGCTTTAAACGGTAGCAGTTGCATGTGTCGGGAGAACACCGCGCTAACGGCAGTCGTGGCCGAGTGGTTAAGGCGTCTGACTCGAAATCAGATTCCCTCTGGGAGCGTAGGTTCGAATCCTACCGGCTGCGTGCGATTTTGCGTACAGAGGAGCAAACATTTTCGCACACATGTGACATGCGTGGGCGAATGCGGGTGCAAACCAGTGACGCCATTCTCAACAAGACGAAAATTTCCGTTTTAAGAATACTGAGTTTTCGCGACGACCGCTGCTTACTGTGGCTATCGGTTCACCTCACACTGACACTGACGCTGGGACTGCAGAAAGCCGTCGCTGAGATCGTGAGTTCACAGATGTGCTCGAAAGTGATGGACAGAGCGAACATTTCATTTTCTTTTTAAGAATCGCAATTTCCATCACTCGAGTGCGGCCAAAGCAGTGGTGCAGCGTTTCTTTTCTTAAGATCTCGCAGCTGCTTGGAGGTATGTCGATCGTTTTAAGACGACAGAAAACTAGCGTCAGCGGTGCGTCAGTGGGAAGTCGGTGAAGTCGCCATTGGAGCCATAAGCCAGTAATTACGACATACGAATCACTCGCGCACCGCGCAGCTGTACGATAATGCTCGTGCGTGGGCCCGTATAGCTGAGTCGGTAGAGCGCTAGGTTTTCAACCAAAGGGTCCTGGGTTCAAGTCCCTGTCTGGGCGAAAATTAATACACTTTCGTAACGGCTAATGGAAACCCTACAGAAAAGAGTGAGGCCACGCCGTTTTCTGCCATCAGATTGCTTCTAAAGATGGCGGTTTCAGTTGTCGGGAGTCGCTTCCGCCACCGGCAGTCGTGGCCGAGTGGTTAAGGCGTCTGACTTGAAATCAGATTCCCTCTGGGAGCGTAGGTTCGAGTCCTGCCGACTGCGAAAATTTTCTCGCTCTCAAAAGGCGGACGTTCAGCTGCATCCTAGCAGTTGCGTCACTACTAAACACGTGGGTCACCAGCAATGTGCAGTGCTATTTGATCCAGGGCGCAGCGTTACAGTCGCGCCCAGAAGCCGCAGCTCATCTCCGCGTCTCACAGCCGTCCACCTGGTGTTAGTACAAGTGTCGCCTCACTGGGCAGTGCAGATGTGTCCATTTTAGCTTGCAGACGATGACGTGTAGCAATTTATGAGCTAACGCAAGTCGTATGTTTTACCGTGTGTATCTGCTAGATACTGCCTCTCATACGGTGGAGAGACTCACTCCTTCTTGTGTCTCGTTCTCCGCACACGAGTTGCCCCTGGCATCGATATAGCACGGGTTTTCTAGCGTCAGCGAAGTCAATATTACACGAATCGAGTCGACATGTTTGCTTGTTACGATGACGGAAGAAGAAGAAATGTGTGTGGAACTTCACTGCATCGGCTGCTCGCCTTTCAGCGCCCCTGTGTCTTATCAGACGAAGGTGACTGTGAAATTGGCAACGAGGCAGAGGTTAACGAACACATGCAAATGGCAACGTTCAACGTCAGCCGAAATAGCTCAGTTGGGAGAGCGTTAGACTGAAGATCTAAAGGTCCCTGGTTCGATCCCGGGTTTCGGCAGGTATTCGTTTTGATGCGACGCCAATGGAATTACTCTGCGTTTGTGATAATGCAACTACCGCTGACAACAAAAATGACTCTCTCCTGTAGCTGTTCTGGTTGTCTAGTGCATGCCATAAGAGGAACTCACTAGACAACTAACTCCCCTAGAAGCAAAAGAATTAAAAATATCCTACCGACTGCATTCCTTTTTCTGTGTCAGGTGGTGAAGAACGTCTTCAACGGAACCGTGAAATGAGCGAAAGCGTGGGAAACATTGCATTCGAAATGCTTGTGAATTTTCCAATTGCCCAGTGAGTGTCGACAAAACACGTAAATTCTCTGCTCCGACGTATGAGGCGTAACAACTAGTGCAATTTGTTGTTACATCGTGTGCCAGCAGTCTTCGAGAGTGTGTTACGAGCTTAGCGTGATAAGTTTGTAGACAGCATGTAGGCGACGTTTTATTAGTAACGGCCCCATACAGCGATTGCACAACAGTAAAGGACATGAGTCAATGTATAGTTGTGCATTGTGGGAGGTTTTGCAGCCTCGTCTGAGCCCGAATAGCTCAGTTGGTAGAGCATTAGGCTTTTAACCTAAGGGTCCAGGGTTCAAGTCCCCGTCGAGGCGGAAATTTTAACACTTTGGTAGCGATTCGTCTGGTAGCGGTGGAAACGCTACGGAAAATAATGCAGTTACGCCGTTTACTGACACCACAGTGCTTTAAACGGTAGCAGTTGCATGTGTCGGGAGAACACCGCGCTAACGGCAGTCGTGGCCGAGTGGTTAAGGCGTCTGACTCGAAATCAGATTCCCTCTGGGAGCGTAGGTTCGAATCCTACCGGCTGCGTGCGATTTTGCGTACAGAGGAGCAAACATTTTCGCACACATGTGACATGCGTGGGCGAATGCGGGTGCAAACCAGTGACGCCATTCTCAACAAGACGAAAATTTCCGTTTTAAGAATACTGAGTTTTCGCGACGACCGCTGCTTACTGTGGCTATCGGTTCACCTCACACTGACACTGACGCTGGGACTGCAGAAAGCCGTCGCTGAGATCGTGAGTTCACAGATGTGCTCGAAAGTGATGGACAGAGCGAACATTTCATTTTCTTTTTAAGAATCGCAATTTCCATCACTCGAGTGCGGCCAAAGCAGTGGTGCAGCGTTTCTTTTCTTAAGATCTCGCAGCTGCTTGGAGGTATGTCGATCGTTTTAAGACGACAGAAAACTAGCGTCAGCGGTGCGTCAGTGGGAAGTCGGTGAAGTCGCCATTGGAGCCATAAGCCAGTAATTACGACATACGAATCACTCGCGCACCGCGCAGCTGTACGATAATGCTCGTGCGTGGGCCCGCATAGCTGAGTCGGTAGAGCGCTAGGTTTTCAACCAAAGGGTCCTGGGTTCAAGTCCCTGTCTGGGCGAAAATTAATACACTTTCGTAACGGCTAATGGAAACCCTACAGAAAAGAGTGAGGCCACGCCGTTTTCTGCCATCAGATTGCTTCTAAAGATGGCGGTTTCAGTTGTCGGGAGTCGCTTCCGCCACCGGCAGTCGTGGCCGAGTGGTTAAGGCGTCTGACTTGAAATCAGATTCCCTCTGGGAGCGTAGGTTCGAGTCCTGCCGACTGCGAAAATTTTCTCGCTCTCAAAAGGCGGACGTTCAGCTGCATCCTAGCAGTTGCGTCACTACTAAACACGTGGGTCACCAGCAATGTGCAGTGCTATTTGATCCAGGGCGCAGCGTTACAGTCGCGCCCAGAAGCCGCAGCTCATCTCCGCGTCTCACAGCCGTCCACCTGGTGTTAGTACAAGTGTCGCCTCACTGGGCAGTGCAGATGTGTCCATTTTAGCTTGCAGACGATGACGTGTAGCAATTTATGAGCTAACGCAAGTCGTATGTTTTACCGTGTGTATCTGCTAGATACTGCCTCTCATACGGTGGAGAGACTCACTCCTTCTTGTGTCTCGTTCTCCGCACACGAGTTGCCCCTGGCATCGATATAGCACGGGTTTTCTAGCGTCAGCGAAGTCAATATTACACGAATCGAGTCGACATGTTTGCTTGTTACGATGACGGAAGAAGAAGAAATGTGTGTGGAACTTCACTGCATCGGCTGCTCGCCTTTCAGCGCCCCTGTGTCTTATCAGACGAAGGTGACTGTGAAATTGGCAACGAGGCAGAGGTTAACGAACACATGCAAATGGCAACGTTCAACGTCAGCCGAAATAGCTCAGTTGGGAGAGCGTTAGACTGAAGATCTAAAGGTCCCTGGTTCGATCCCGGGTTTCGGCAGGTATTCGTTTTGATGCGACGCCAATGGAATTACTCTGCGTTTGTGATAATGCAACTACCGCTGACAACAAAAATGACTCTCTCCTGTAGCTGTTCTGGTTGTCTAGTGCATGCCATAAGAGGAACTCACTAGACAACTAACTCCCCTAGAAGCAAAAGAATTAAAAATATCCTACCGACTGCATTCCTTTTTCTGTGTCAGGTGGTGAAGAACGTCTTCAACGGAACCGTGAAATGAGCGAAAGCGTGGGAAACATTGCATTCGAAATGCTTGTGAATTTTCCAATTGCCCAGTGAGTGTCGACAAAACACGTAAATTCTCTGCTCCGACGTATGAGGCGTAACAACTAGTGCAATTTGTTGTTACATCGTGTGCCAGCAGTCTTCGAGAGTGTGTTACGAGCTTAGCGTGATAAGTTTGTAGACAGCATGTAGGCGACGTTTTATTAGTAACGGCCCCATACAGCGATTGCACAACAGTAAAGGACATGAGTCAATGTATAGTTGTGCATTGTGGGAGGTTTTGCAGCCTCGTCTGAGCCCGAATAGCTCAGTTGGTAGAGCATTAGGCTTTTAACCTAAGGGTCCAGGGTTCAAGTCCCCGTCGAGGCGGAAATTTTAACACTTTGGTAGCGATTCGTCTGGTAGCGGTGGAAACGCTACGGAAAATAATGCAGTTACGCCGTTTACTGACACCACAGTGCTTTAAACGGTAGCAGTTGCATGTGTCGGGAGAACACCGCGCTAACGGCAGTCGTGGCCGAGTGGTTAAGGCGTCTGACTCGAAATCAGATTCCCTCTGGGAGCGTAGGTTCGAATCCTACCGGCTGCGTGCGATTTTGCGTACAGAGGAGCAAACATTTTCGCACACATGTGACATGCGTGGGCGAATGCGGGTGCAAACCAGTGACGCCATTCTCAACAAGACGAAAATTTCCGTTTTAAGAATACTGAGTTTTCGCGACGACCGCTGCTTACTGTGGCTATCGGTTCACCTCACACTGACACTGACGCTGGGACTGCAGAAAGCCGTCGCTGAGATCGTGAGTTCACAGATGTGCTCGAAAGTGATGGACAGAGCGAACATTTCATTTTCTTTTTAAGAATCGCAATTTCCATCACTCGAGTGCGGCCAAAGCAGTGGTGCAGCGTTTCTTTTCTTAAGATCTCGCAGCTGCTTGGAGGTATGTCGATCGTTTTAAGACGACAGAAAACTAGCGTCAGCGGTGCGTCAGTGGGAAGTCGGTGAAGTCGCCATTGGAGCCATAAGCCAGTAATTACGACATACGAATCACTCGCGCACCGCGCAGCTGTACGATAATGCTCGTGCGTGGGCCCGCATAGCTGAGTCGGTAGAGCGCTAGGTTTTCAACCAAAGGGTCCTGGGTTCAAGTCCCTGTCTGGGCGAAAATTAATACACTTTCGTAACGGCTAATGGAAACCCTACAGAAAAGAGTGAGGCCACGCCGTTTTCTGCCATCAGATTGCTTCTAAAGATGGCGGTTTCAGTTGTCGGGAGTCGCTTCCGCCACCGGCAGTCGTGGCCGAGTGGTTAAGGCGTCTGACTTGAAATCAGATTCCCTCTGGGAGCGTAGGTTCGAGTCCTGCCGACTGCGAAAATTTTCTCGCTCTCAAAAGGCGGACGTTCAGCTGCATCCTAGCAGTTGCGTCACTACTAAACACGTGGGTCACCAGCAATGTGCAGTGCTATTTGATCCAGGGCGCAGCGTTACAGTCGCGCCCAGAAGCCGCAGCTCATCTCCGCGTCTCACAGCCGTCCACCTGGTGTTAGTACAAGTGTCGCCTCACTGGGCAGTGCAGATGTGTCCATTTTAGCTTGCAGACGATGACGTGTAGCAATTTATGAGCTAACGCAAGTCGTATGTTTTACCGTGTGTATCTGCTAGATACTGCCTCTCATACGGTGGAGAGACTCACTCCTTCTTGTGTCTCGTTCTCCGCACACGAGTTGCCCCTGGCATCGATATAGCACGGGTTTTCTAGCGTCAGCGAAGTCAATATTACACGAATCGAGTCGACATGTTTGCTTGTTACGATGACGGAAGAAGAAGAAATGTGTGTGGAACTTCACTGCATCGGCTGCTCGCCTTTCAGCGCCCCTGTGTCTTATCAGACGAAGGTGACTGTGAAATTGGCAACGAGGCAGAGGTTAACGAACACATGCAAATGGCAACGTTCAACGTCAGCCGAAATAGCTCAGTTGGGAGAGCGTTAGACTGAAGATCTAAAGGTCCCTGGTTCGATCCCGGGTTTCGGCAGGTATTCGTTTTGATGCGACGCCAATGGAATTACTCTGCGTTTGTGATAATGCAACTACCGCTGACAACAAAAATGACTCTCTCCTGTAGCTGTTCTGGTTGTCTAGTGCATGCCATAAGAGGAACTCACTAGACAACTAACTCCCCTAGAAGCAAAAGAATTAAAAATATCCTACCGACTGCATTCCTTTTTCTGTGTCAGGTGGTGAAGAACGTCTTCAACGGAACCGTGAAATGAGCGAAAGCGTGGGAAACATTGCATTCGAAATGCTTGTGAATTTTCCAATTGCCCAGTGAGTGTCGACAAAACACGTAAATTCTCTGCTCCGACGTATGAGGCGTAACAACTAGTGCAATTTGTTGTTACATCGTGTGCCAGCAGTCTTCGAGAGTGTGTTACGAGCTTAGCGTGATAAGTTTGTAGACAGCATGTAGGCGACGTTTTATTAGTAACGGCCCCATACAGCGATTGCACAACAGTAAAGGACATGAGTCAATGTATAGTTGTGCATTGTGGGAGGTTTTGCAGCCTCGTCTGAGCCCGAATAGCTCAGTTGGTAGAGCATTAGGCTTTTAACCTAAGGGTCCAGGGTTCAAGTCCCCGTCGAGGCGGAAATTTTAACACTTTGGTAGCGATTCGTCTGGTAGCGGTGGAAACGCTACGGAAAATAATGCAGTTACGCCGTTTACTGACACCACAGTGCTTTAAACGGTAGCAGTTGCATGTGTCGGGAGAACACCGCGCTAACGGCAGTCGTGGCCGAGTGGTTAAGGCGTCTGACTCGAAATCAGATTCCCTCTGGGAGCGTAGGTTCGAATCCTACCGGCTGCGTGCGATTTTGCGTACAGAGGAGCAAACATTTTCGCACACATGTGACATGCGTGGGCGAATGCGGGTGCAAACCAGTGACGCCATTCTCAACAAGACGAAAATTTCCGTTTTAAGAATACTGAGTTTTCGCGACGACCGCTGCTTACTGTGGCTATCGGTTCACCTCACACTGACACTGACGCTGGGACTGCAGAAAGCCGTCGCTGAGATCGTGAGTTCACAGATGTGCTCGAAAGTGATGGACAGAGCGAACATTTCATTTTCTTTTTAAGAATCGCAATTTCCATCACTCGAGTGCGGCCAAAGCAGTGGTGCAGCGTTTCTTTTCTTAAGATCTCGCAGCTGCTTGGAGGTATGTCGATCGTTTTAAGACGACAGAAAACTAGCGTCAGCGGTGCGTCAGTGGGAAGTCGGTGAAGTCGCCATTGGAGCCATAAGCCAGTAATTACGACATACGAATCACTCGCGCACCGCGCAGCTGTACGATAATGCTCGTGCGTGGGCCCGCATAGCTGAGTCGGTAGAGCGCTAGGTTTTCAACCAAAGGGTCCTGGGTTCAAGTCCCTGTCTGGGCGAAAATTAATACACTTTCGTAACGGCTAATGGAAACCCTACAGAAAAGAGTGAGGCCACGCCGTTTTCTGCCATCAGATTGCTTCTAAAGATGGCGGTTTCAGTTGTCGGGAGTCGCTTCCGCCACCGGCAGTCGTGGCCGAGTGGTTAAGGCGTCTGACTTGAAATCAGATTCCCTCTGGGAGCGTAGGTTCGAGTCCTGCCGACTGCGAAAATTTTCTCGCTCTCAAAAGGCGGACGTTCAGCTGCATCCTAGCAGTTGCGTCACTACTAAACACGTGGGTCACCAGCAATGTGCAGTGCTATTTGATCCAGGGCGCAGCGTTACAGTCGCGCCCAGAAGCCGCAGCTCATCTCCGCGTCTCACAGCCGTCCACCTGGTGTTAGTACAAGTGTCGCCTCACTGGGCAGTGCAGATGTGTCCATTTTAGCTTGCAGACGATGACGTGTAGCAATTTATGAGCTAACGCAAGTCGTATGTTTTACCGTGTGTATCTGCTAGATACTGCCTCTCATACGGTGGAGAGACTCACTCCTTCTTGTGTCTCGTTCTCCGCACACGAGTTGCCCCTGGCATCGATATAGCGCGGGTTTTCTAGCGTCAGCGAAGTCAATATTACACGAATCGAGTCGACATGTTTGCTTGTTACGATGACGGAAGAAGAAGAAATGTGTGTGGAACTTCACTGCATCGGCTGCTCGCCTTTCAGCGCCCCTGTGTCTTATCAGACGAAGGTGACTGTGAAATTGGCAACGAGGCAGAGGTTAACGAACACATGCAAATGGCAACGTTCAACGTCAGCCGAAATAGCTCAGTTGGGAGAGCGTTAGACTGAAGATCTAAAGGTCCCTGGTTCGATCCCGGGTTTCGGCAGGTATTCGTTTTGATGCGACGCCAATGGAATTACTCTGCGTTTGTGATAATGCAACTACCGCTGACAACAAAAATGACTCTCTCCTGTAGCTGTTCTGGTTGTCTAGTGCATGCCATAAGAGGAACTCACTAGACAACTAACTCCCCTAGAAGCAAAAGAATTAAAAATATCCTACCGACTGCATTCCTTTTTCTGTGTCAGGTGGTGAAGAACGTCTTCAACGGAACCGTGAAATGAGCGAAAGCGTGGGAAACATTGCATTCGAAATGCTTGTGAATTTTCCAATTGCCCAGTGAGTGTCGACAAAACACGTAAATTCTCTGCTCCGACGTATGAGGCGTAACAACTAGTGCAATTTGTTGTTACATCGTGTGCCAGCAGTCTTCGAGAGTGTGTTACGAGCTTAGCGTGATAAGTTTGTAGACAGCATGTAGGCGACGTTTTATTAGTAACGGCCCCATACAGCGATTGCACAACAGTAAAGGACATGAGTCAATGTATAGTTGTGCATTGTGGGAGGTTTTGCAGCCTCGTCTGAGCCCGAATAGCTCAGTTGGTAGAGCATTAGGCTTTTAACCTAAGGGTCCAGGGTTCAAGTCCCCGTCGAGGCGGAAATTTTAACACTTTGGTAGCGATTCGTCTGGTAGCGGTGGAAACGCTACGGAAAATAATGCAGTTACGCCGTTTACTGACACCACAGTGCTTTAAACGGTAGCAGTTGCATGTGTCGGGAGAACACCGCGCTAACGGCAGTCGTGGCCGAGTGGTTCAGGCGTCTGACTCGAAATCAGATTCCCTCTGGGAGCGTAGGTTCGAATCCTACCGGCTGCGTGCGATTTTGCGTACAGAGGAGCAAACATTTTCGCACACATGTGACATGCGTGGGCGAATGCGGGTGCAAACCAGTGACGCCATTCTCAACAAGACGAAAATTTCCGTTTTAAGAATACTGAGTTTTCGCGACGACCGCTGCTTACTGTGGCTATCGGTTCACCTCACACTGACACTGACGCTGGGACTGCAGAAAGCCGTCGCTGAGATCGTGAGTTCACAGATGTGCTCGAAAGTGATGGACAGAGCGAACATTTCATTTTCTTTTTAAGAATCGCAATTTCCATCACTCGAGTGCGGCCAAAGCAGTGGTGCAGCGTTTCTTTTCTTAAGATCTCGCAGCTGCTTGGAGGTATGTCGATCGTTTTAAGACGACAGAAAACTAGCGTCAGCGGTGCGTCAGTGGGAAGTCGGTGAAGTCGCCATTGGAGCCATAAGCCAGTAATTACGACATACGAATCACTCGCGCACCGCGCAGCTGTACGATAATGCTCGTGCGTGGGCCCGCATAGCTGAGTCGGTAGAGCGCTAGGTTTTCAACCAAAGGGTCCTGGGTTCAAGTCCCTGTCTGGGCGAAAATTAATACACTTTCGTAACGGCTAATGGAAACCCTACAGAAAAGAGTGAGGCCACGCCGTTTTCTGCCATCAGATTGCTTCTAAAGATGGCGGTTTCAGTTGTCGGGAGTCGCTTCCGCCACCGGCAGTCGTGGCCGAGTGGTTAAGGCGTCTGACTTGAAATCAGATTCCCTCTGGGAGCGTAGGTTCGAGTCCTGCCGACTGCGAAAATTTTCTCGCTCTCAAAAGGCGGACGTTCAGCTGCATCCTAGCAGTTGCGTCACTACTAAACACGTGGGTCACCAGCAATGTGCAGTGCTATTTGATCCAGGGCGCAGCGTTACAGTCGCGCCCAGAAGCCGCAGCTCATCTCCGCGTCTCACAGCCGTCCACCTGGTGTTAGTACAAGTGTCGCCTCACTGGGCAGTGCAGATGTGTCCATTTTAGCTTGCAGACGATGACGTGTAGCAATTTATGAGCTAACGCAAGTCGTATGTTTTACCGTGTGTATCTGCTAGATACTGCCTCTCATACGGTGGAGAGACTCACTCCTTCTTGTGTCTCGTTCTCCGCACACGAGTTGCCCCTGGCATCGATATAGCGCGGGTTTTCTAGCGTCAGCGAAGTCAATATTACACGAATCGAGTCGACATGTTTGCTTGTTACGATGACGGAAGAAGAAGAAATGTGTGTGGAACTTCACTGCATCGGCTGCTCGCCTTTCAGCGCCCCTGTGTCTTATCAGACGAAGGTGACTGTGAAATTGGCAACGAGGCAGAGGTTAACGAACACATGCAAATGGCAACGTTCAACGTCAGCCGAAATAGCTCAGTTGGGAGAGCGTTAGACTGAAGATCTAAAGGTCCCTGGTTCGATCCCGGGTTTCGGCAGGTATTCGTTTTGATGCGACGCCAATGGAATTACTCTGCGTTTGTGATAATGCAACTACCGCTGACAACAAAAATGACTCTCTCCTGTAGCTGTTCTGGTTGTCTAGTGCATGCCATAAGAGGAACTCACTAGACAACTAACTCCCCTAGAAGCAAAAGAATTAAAAATATCCTACCGACTGCATTCCTTTTTCTGTGTCAGGTGGTGAAGAACGTCTTCAACGGAACCGTGAAATGAGCGAAAGCGTGGGAAACATTGCATTCGAAATGCTTGTGAATTTTCCAATTGCCCAGTGAGTGTCGACAAAACACGTAAATTCTCTGCTCCGACGTATGAGGCGTAACAACTAGTGCAATTTGTTGTTACATCGTGTGCCAGCAGTCTTCGAGAGTGTGTTACGAGCTTAGCGTGATAAGTTTGTAGACAGCATGTAGGCGACGTTTTATTAGTAACGGCCCCATACAGCGATTGCACAACAGTAAAGGACATGAGTCAATGTATGGTTGTGCATTGTGGGAGGTTTTGCAGCCTCGTCTGAGCCCGAATAGCTCAGTTGGTAGAGCATTAGGCTTTTAACCTAAGGGTCCAGGGTTCAAGTCCCCGTCGAGGCGGAAATTTTAACACTTTGGTAGCGATTCGTCTGGTAGCGGTGGAAACGCTACGGAAAATAATGCAGTTACGCCGTTTACTGACACCACAGTGCTTTAAACGGTAGCAGTTGCATGTGTCGGGAGAACACCGCGCTAACGGCAGTCGTGGCCGAGTGGTTAAGGCGTCTGACTCGAAATCAGATTCCCTCTGGGAGCGTAGGTTCGAATCCTACCGGCTGCGTGCGATTTTGCGTACAGAGGAGCAAACATTTTCGCACACATGTGACATGCGTGGGCGAATGCGGGTGCAAACCAGTGACGCCATTCTCAACAAGACGAAAATTTCCGTTTTAAGAATACTGAGTTTTCGCGACGACCGCTGCTTACTGTGGCTATCGGTTCACCTCACACTGACACTGACGCTGGGACTGCAGAAAGCCGTCGCTGAGATCGTGAGTTCACAGATGTGCTCGAAAGTGATGGACAGAGCGAACATTTCATTTTCTTTTTAAGAATCGCAATTTCCATCACTCGAGTGCGGCCAAAGCAGTGGTGCAGCGTTTCTTTTCTTAAGATCTCGCAGCTGCTTGGAGGTATGTCGATCGTTTTAAGACGACAGAAAACTAGCGTCAGCGGTGCGTCAGTGGGAAGTCGGTGAAGTCGCCATTGGAGCCATAAGCCAGTAATTACGACATACGAATCACTCGCGCACCGCGCAGCTGTACGATAATGCTCGTGCGTGGGCCCGCATAGCTGAGTCGGTAGAGCGCTAGGTTTTCAACCAAAGGGTCCTGGGTTCAAGTCCCTGTCTGGGCGAAAATTAATACACTTTCGTAACGGCTAATGGAAACCCTACAGAAAAGAGTGAGGCCACGCCGTTTTCTGCCATCAGATTGCTTCTAAAGATGGCGGTTTCAGTTGTCGGGAGTCGCTTCCGCCACCGGCAGTCGTGGCCGAGTGGTTAAGGCGTCTGACTTGAAATCAGATTCCCTCTGGGAGCGTAGGTTCGAGTCCTGCCGACTGCGAAAATTTTCTCGCTCTCAAAAGGCGGACGTTCAGCTGCATCCTAGCAGTTGCGTCACTACTAAACACGTGGGTCACCAGCAATGTGCAGTGCTATTTGATCCAGGGCGCAGCGTTACAGTCGCGCCCAGAAGCCGCAGCTCATCTCCGCGTCTCACAGCCGTCCACCTGGTGTTAGTACAAGTGTCGCCTCACTGGGCAGTGCAGATGTGTCCATTTTAGCTTGCAGACGATGACGTGTAGCAATTTATGAGCTAACGCAAGTCGTATGTTTTACCGTGTGTATCTGCTAGATACTGCCTCTCATACGGTGGAGAGACTCACTCCTTCTTGTGTCTCGTTCTCCGCACACGAGTTGCCCCTGGCATCGATATAGCACGGGTTTTCTAGCGTCAGCGAAGTCAATATTACACGAATCGAGTCGACATGTTTGCTTGTTACGATGACGGAAGAAGAAGAAATGTGTGTGGAACTTCACTGCATCGGCTGCTCGCCTTTCAGCGCCCCTGTGTCTTATCAGACGAAGGTGACTGTGAAATTGGCAACGAGGCAGAGGTTAACGAACACATGCAAATGGCAACGTTCAACGTCAGCCGAAATAGCTCAGTTGGGAGAGCGTTAGACTGAAGATCTAAAGGTCCCTGGTTCGATCCCGGGTTTCGGCAGGTATTCGTTTTGATGCGACGCCAATGGAATTACTCTGCGTTTGTGATAATGCAACTACCGCTGACAACAAAAATGACTCTCTCCTGTAGCTGTTCTGGTTGTCTAGTGCATGCCATAAGAGGAACTCACTAGACAACTAACTCCCCTAGAAGCAAAAGAATTAAAAATATCCTACCGACTGCATTCCTTTTTCTGTGTCAGGTGGTGAAGAACGTCTTCAACGGAACCGTGAAATGAGCGAAAGCGTGGGAAACATTGCATTCGAAATGCTTGTGAATTTTCCAATTGCCCAGTGAGTGTCGACAAAACACGTAAATTCTCTGCTCCGACGTATGAGGCGTAACAACTAGTGCAATTTGTTGTTACATCGTGTGCCAGCAGTCTTCGAGAGTGTGTTACGAGCTTAGCGTGATAAGTTTGTAGACAGCATGTAGGCGACGTTTTATTAGTAACGGCCCCATACAGCGATTGCACAACAGTAAAGGACATGAGTCAATGTATAGTTGTGCATTGTGGGAGGTTTTGCAGCCTCGTCTGAGCCCGAATAGCTCAGTTGGTAGAGCATTAGGCTTTTAACCTAAGGGTCCAGGGTTCAAGTCCCCGTCGAGGCGGAAATTTTAACACTTTGGTAGCGATTCGTCTGGTAGCGGTGGAAACGCTACGGAAAATAATGCAGTTACGCCGTTTACTGACACCACAGTGCTTTAAACGGTAGCAGTTGCATGTGTCGGGAGAACACCGCGCTAACGGCAGTCGTGGCCGAGTGGTTAAGGCGTCTGACTCGAAATCAGATTCCCTCTGGGAGCGTAGGTTCGAATCCTACCGGCTGCGTGCGATTTTGCGTACAGAGGAGCAAACATTTTCGCACACATGTGACATGCGTGGGCGAATGCGGGTGCAAACCAGTGACGCCATTCTCAACAAGACGAAAATTTCCGTTTTAAGAATACTGAGTTTTCGCGACGACCGCTGCTTACTGTGGCTATCGGTTCACCTCACACTGACACTGACGCTGGGACTGCAGAAAGCCGTCGCTGAGATCGTGAGTTCACAGATGTGCTCGAAAGTGATGGACAGAGCGAACATTTCATTTTCTTTTTAAGAATCGCAATTTCCATCACTCGAGTGCGGCCAAAGCAGTGGTGCAGCGTTTCTTTTCTTAAGATCTCGCAGCTGCTTGGAGGTATGTCGATCGTTTTAAGACGACAGAAAACTAGCGTCAGCGGTGCGTCAGTGGGAAGTCGGTGAAGTCGCCATTGGAGCCATAAGCCAGTAATTACGACATACGAATCACTCGCGCACCGCGCAGCTGTACGATAATGCTCGTGCGTGGGCCCGCATAGCTGAGTCGGTAGAGCGCTAGGTTTTCAACCAAAGGGTCCTGGGTTCAAGTCCCTGTCTGGGCGAAAATTAATACACTTTCGTAACGGCTAATGGAAACCCTACAGAAAAGAGTGAGGCCACGCCGTTTTCTGCCATCAGATTGCTTCTAAAGATGGCGGTTTCAGTTGTCGGGAGTCGCTTCCGCCACCGGCAGTCGTGGCCGAGTGGTTAAGGCGTCTGACTTGAAATCAGATTCCCTCTGGGAGCGTAGGTTCGAGTCCTGCCGACTGCGAAAATTTTCTCGCTCTCAAAAGGCGGACGTTCAGCTGCATCCTAGCAGTTGCGTCACTACTAAACACGTGGGTCACCAGCAATGTGCAGTGCTATTTGATCCAGGGCGCAGCGTTACAGTCGCGCCCAGAAGCCGCAGCTCATCTCCGCGTCTCACAGCCGTCCACCTGGTGTTAGTACAAGTGTCGCCTCACTGGGCAGTGCAGATGTGTCCATTTTAGCTTGCAGACGATGACGTGTAGCAATTTATGAGCTAACGCAAGTCGTATGTTTTACCGTGTGTATCTGCTAGATACTGCCTCTCATACGGTGGAGAGACTCACTCCTTCTTGTGTCTCGTTCTCCGCACACGAGTTGCCCCTGGCATCGATATAGCACGGGTTTTCTAGCGTCAGCGAAGTCAATATTACACGAATCGAGTCGACATGTTTGCTTGTTACGATGACGGAAGAAGAAGAAATGTGTGTGGAACTTCACTGCATCGGCTGCTCGCCTTTCAGCGCCCCTGTGTCTTATCAGACGAAGGTGACTGTGAAATTGGCAACGAGGCAGAGGTTAACGAACACATGCAAATGGCAACGTTCAACGTCAGCCGAAATAGCTCAGTTGGGAGAGCGTTAGACTGAAGATCTAAAGGTCCCTGGTTCGATCCCGGGTTTCGGCAGGTATTCGTTTTGATGCGACGCCAATGGAATTACTCTGCGTTTGTGATAATGCAACTACCGCTGACAACAAAAATGACTCTCTCCTGTAGCTGTTCTGGTTGTCTAGTGCATGCCATAAGAGGAACTCACTAGACAACTAACTCCCCTAGAAGCAAAAGAATTAAAAATATCCTACCGACTGCATTCCTTTTTCTGTGTCAGGTGGTGAAGAACGTCTTCAACGGAACCGTGAAATGAGCGAAAGCGTGGGAAACATTGCATTCGAAATGCTTGTGAATTTTCCAATTGCCCAGTGAGTGTCGACAAAACACGTAAATTCTCTGCTCCGACGTATGAGGCGTAACAACTAGTGCAATTTGTTGTTACATCGTGTGCCAGCAGTCTTCGAGAGTGTGTTACGAGCTTAGCGTGATAAGTTTGTAGACAGCATGTAGGCGACGTTTTATTAGTAACGGCCCCATACAGCGATTGCACAACAGTAAAGGACATGAGTCAATGTATAGTTGTGCATTGTGGGAGGTTTTGCAGCCTCGTTTGAGCCCGAATAGCTCAGTTGGTAGAGCATTAGGCTTTTAACCTAAGGGTCCAGGGTTCAAGTCCCCGTCGAGGCGGAAATTTTAACACTTTGGTAGCGATTCGTCTGGTAGCGGTGGAAACGCTACGGAAAATAATGCAGTTACGCCGTTTACTGACACCACAGTGCTTTAAACGGTAGCAGTTGCATGTGTCGGGAGAACACCGCGCTAACGGCAGTCGTGGCCGAGTGGTTAAGGCGTCTGACTCGAAATCAGATTCCCTCTGGGAGCGTAGGTTCGAATCCTACCGGCTGCGTGCGATTTTGCGTACAGAGGAGCAAACATTTTCGCACACATGTGACATGCGTGGGCGAATGCGGGTGCAAACCAGTGACGCCATTCTCAACAAGACGAAAATTTCCGTTTTAAGAATACTGAGTTTTCGCGACGACCGCTGCTTACTGTGGCTATCGGTTCACCTCACACTGACACTGACGCTGGGACTGCAGAAAGCCGTCGCTGAGATCGTGAGTTCACAGATGTGCTCGAAAGTGATGGACAGAGCGAACATTTCATTTTCTTTTTAAGAATCGCAATTTCCATCACTCGAGTGCGGCCAAAGCAGTGGTGCAGCGTTTCTTTTCTTAAGATCTCGCAGCTGCTTGGAGGTATGTCGATCGTTTTAAGACGACAGAAAACTAGCGTCAGCGGTGCGTCAGTGGGAAGTCGGTGAAGTCGCCATTGGAGCCATAAGCCAGTAATTACGACATACGAATCACTCGCGCACCGCGCAGCTGTACGATAATGCTCGTGCGTGGGCCCGCATAGCTGAGTCGGTAGAGCGCTAGGTTTTCAACCAAAGGGTCCTGGGTTCAAGTCCCTGTCTGGGCGAAAATTAATACACTTTCGTAACGGCTAATGGAAACCCTACAGAAAAGAGTGAGGCCACGCCGTTTTCTGCCATCAGATTGCTTCTAAAGATGGCGGTTTCAGTTGTCGGGAGTCGCTTCCGCCACCGGCAGTCGTGGCCGAGTGGTTAAGGCGTCTGACTTGAAATCAGATTCCCTCTGGGAGCGTAGGTTCGAGTCCTGCCGACTGCGAAAATTTTCTCGCTCTCAAAAGGCGGACGTTCAGCTGCATCCTAGCAGTTGCGTCACTACTAAACACGTGGGTCACCAGCAATGTGCAGTGCTATTTGATCCAGGGCGCAGCGTTACAGTCGCGCCCAGAAGCCGCAGCTCATCTCCGCGTCTCACAGCCGTCCACCTGGTGTTAGTACAAGTGTCGCCTCACTGGGCAGTGCAGATGTGTCCATTTTAGCTTGCAGACGATGACGTGTAGCAATTTATGAGCTAACGCAAGTCGTATGTTTTACCGTGTGTATCTGCTAGATACTGCCTCTCATACGGTGGAGAGACTCACTCCTTCTTGTGTCTCGTTCTCCGCACACGAGTTGCCCCTGGCATCGATATAGCACGGGTTTTCTAGCGTCAGCGAAGTCAATATTACACGAATCGAGTCGACATGTTTGCTTGTTACGATGACGGAAGAAGAAGAAATGTGTGTGGAACTTCACTGCATCGGCTGCTCGCCTTTCAGCGCCCCTGTGTCTTATCAGACGAAGGTGACTGTGAAATTGGCAACGAGGCAGAGGTTAACGAACACATGCAAATGGCAACGTTCAACGTCAGCCGAAATAGCTCAGTTGGGAGAGCGTTAGACTGAAGATCTAAAGGTCCCTGGTTCGATCCCGGGTTTCGGCAGGTATTCGTTTTGATGCGACGCCAATGGAATTACTCTGCGTTTGTGATAATGCAACTACCGCTGACAACAAAAATGACTCTCTCCTGTAGCTGTTCTGGTTGTCTAGTGCATGCCATAAGAGGAACTCACTAGACAACTAACTCCCCTAGAAGCAAAAGAATTAAAAATATCCTACCGACTGCATTCCTTTTTCTGTGTCAGGTGGTGAAGAACGTCTTCAACGGAACCGTGAAATGAGCGAAAGCGTGGGAAACATTGCATTCGAAATGCTTGTGAATTTTCCAATTGCCCAGTGAGTGTCGACAAAACACGTAAATTCTCTGCTCCGACGTATGAGGCGTAACAACTAGTGCAATTTGTTGTTACATCGTGTGCCAGCAGTCTTCGAGAGTGTGTTACGAGCTTAGCGTGATAAGTTTGTAGACAGCATGTAGGCGACGTTTTATTAGTAACGGCCCCATACAGCGATTGCACAACAGTAAAGGACATGAGTCAATGTATAGTTGTGCATTGTGGGAGGTTTTGCAGCCTCGTCTGAGCCCGAATAGCTCAGTTGGTAGAGCATTAGGCTTTTAACCTAAGGGTCCAGGGTTCAAGTCCCCGTCGAGGCGGAAATTTTAACACTTTGGTAGCGATTCGTCTGGTAGCGGTGGAAACGCTACGGAAAATAATGCAGTTACGCCGTTTACTGACACCACAGTGCTTTAAACGGTAGCAGTTGCATGTGTCGGGAGAACACCGCGCTAACGGCAGTCGTGGCCGAGTGGTTAAGGCGTCTGACTCGAAATCAGATTCCCTCTGGGAGCGTAGGTTCGAATCCTACCGGCTGCGTGCGATTTTGCGTACAGAGGAGCAAACATTTTCGCACACATGTGACATGCGTGGGCGAATGCGGGTGCAAACCAGTGACGCCATTCTCAACAAGACGAAAATTTCCGTTTTAAGAATACTGAGTTTTCGCGACGACCGCTGCTTACTGTGGCTATCGGTTCACCTCACACTGACACTGACGCTGGGACTGCAGAAAGCCGTCGCTGAGATCGTGAGTTCACAGATGTGCTCGAAAGTGATGGACAGAGCGAACATTTCATTTTCTTTTTAAGAATCGCAATTTCCATCACTCGAGTGCGGCCAAAGCAGTGGTGCAGCGTTTCTTTTCTTAAGATCTCGCAGCTGCTTGGAGGTATGTCGATCGTTTTAAGACGACAGAAAACTAGCGTCAGCGGTGCGTCAGTGGGAAGTCGGTGAAGTCGCCATTGGAGCCATAAGCCAGTAATTACGACATACGAATCACTCGCGCACCGCGCAGCTGTACGATAATGCTCGTGCGTGGGCCCGCATAGCTGAGTCGGTAGAGCGCTAGGTTTTCAACCAAAGGGTCCTGGGTTCAAGTCCCTGTCTGGGCGAAAATTAATACACTTTCGTAACGGCTAATGGAAACCCTACAGAAAAGAGTGAGGCCACGCCGTTTTCTGCCATCAGATTGCTTCTAAAGATGGCGGTTTCAGTTGTCGGGAGTCGCTTCCGCCACCGGCAGTCGTGGCCGAGTGGTTAAGGCGTCTGACTTGAAATCAGATTCCCTCTGGGAGCGTAGGTTCGAGTCCTGCCGACTGCGAAAATTTTCTCGCTCTCAAAAGGCGGACGTTCAGCTGCATCCTAGCAGTTGCGTCACTACTAAACACGTGGGTCACCAGCAATGTGCAGTGCTATTTGATCCAGGGCGCAGCGTTACAGTCGCGCCCAGAAGCCGCAGCTCATCTCCGCGTCTCACAGCCGTCCACCTGGTGTTAGTACAAGTGTCGCCTCACTGGGCAGTGCAGATGTGTCCATTTTAGCTTGCAGACGATGACGTGTAGCAATTTATGAGCTAACGCAAGTCGTATGTTTTACCGTGTGTATCTGCTAGATACTGCCTCTCATACGGTGGAGAGACTCACTCCTTCTTGTGTCTCGTTCTCCGCACACGAGTTGCCCCTGGCATCGATATAGCACGGGTTTTCTAGCGTCAGCGAAGTCAATATTACACGAATCGAGTCGACATGTTTGCTTGTTACGATGACGGAAGAAGAAGAAATGTGTGTGGAACTTCACTGCATCGGCTGCTCGCCTTTCAGCGCCCCTGTGTCTTATCAGACGAAGGTGACTGTGAAATTGGCAACGAGGCAGAGGTTAACGAACACATGCAAATGGCAACGTTCAACGTCAGCCGAAATAGCTCAGTTGGGAGAGCGTTAGACTGAAGATCTAAAGGTCCCTGGTTCGATCCCGGGTTTCGGCAGGTATTCGTTTTGATGCGACGCCAATGGAATTACTCTGCGTTTGTGATAATGCAACTACCGCTGACAACAAAAATGACTCTCTCCTGTAGCTGTTCTGGTTGTCTAGTGCATGCCATAAGAGGAACTCACTAGACAACTAACTCCCCTAGAAGCAAAAGAATTAAAAATATCCTACCGACTGCATTCCTTTTTCTGTGTCAGGTGGTGAAGAACGTCTTCAACGGAACCGTGAAATGAGCGAAAGCGTGGGAAACATTGCATTCGAAATGCTTGTGAATTTTCCAATTGCCCAGTGAGTGTCGACAAAACACGTAAATTCTCTGCTCCGACGTATGAGGCGTAACAACTAGTGCAATTTGTTGTTACATCGTGTGCCAGCAGTCTTCGAGAGTGTGTTACGAGCTTAGCGTGATAAGTTTGTAGACAGCATGTAGGCGACGTTTTATTAGTAACGGCCCCATACAGCGATTGCACAACAGTAAAGGACATGAGTCAATGTATAGTTGTGCATTGTGGGAGGTTTTGCAGCCTCGTCTGAGCCCGAATAGCTCAGTTGGTAGAGCATTAGGCTTTTAACCTAAGGGTCCAGGGTTCAAGTCCCCGTCGAGGCGGAAATTTTAACACTTTGGTAGCGATTCGTCTGGTAGCGGTGGAAACGCTACGGAAAATAATGCAGTTACGCCGTTTACTGACACCACAGTGCTTTAAACGGTAGCAGTTGCATGTGTCGGGAGAACACCGCGCTAACGGCAGTCGTGGCCGAGTGGTCAAGGCGTCTGACTCGAAATCAGATTCCCTCTGGGAGCGTAGGTTCGAATCCTACCGGCTGCGTGCGATTTTGCGTACAGAGGAGCAAACATTTTCGCACACATGTGACATGCGTGGGCGAATGCGGGTGCAAACCAGTGACGCCATTCTCAACAAGACGAAAATTTCCGTTTTAAGAATACTGAGTTTTCGCGACGACCGCTGCTTACTGTGGCTATCGGTTCACCTCACACTGACACTGACGCTGGGACTGCAGAAAGCCGTCGCTGAGATCGTGAGTTCACAGATGTGCTCGAAAGTGATGGACAGAGCGAACATTTCATTTTCTTTTTAAGAATCGCAATTTCCATCACTCGAGTGCGGCCAAAGCAGTGGTGCAGCGTTTCTTTTCTTAAGATCTCGCAGCTGCTTGGAGGTATGTCGATCGTTTTAAGACGACAGAAAACTAGCGTCAGCGGTGCGTCAGTGGGAAGTCGGTGAAGTCGCCATTGGAGCCATAAGCCAGTAATTACGACATACGAATCACTCGCGCACCGCGCAGCTGTACGATAATGCTCGTGCGTGGGCCCGCATAGCTGAGTCGGTAGAGCGCTAGGTTTTCAACCAAAGGGTCCTGGGTTCAAGTCCCTGTCTGGGCGAAAATTAATACACTTTCGTAACGGCTAATGGAAACCCTACAGAAAAGAGTGAGGCCACGCCGTTTTCTGCCATCAGATTGCTTCTAAAGATGGCGGTTTCAGTTGTCGGGAGTCGCTTCCGCCACCGGCAGTCGTGGCCGAGTGGTTAAGGCGTCTGACTTGAAATCAGATTCCCTCTGGGAGCGTAGGTTCGAGTCCTGCCGACTGCGAAAATTTTCTCGCTCTCAAAAGGCGGACGTTCAGCTGCATCCTAGCAGTTGCGTCACTACTAAACACGTGGGTCACCAGCAATGTGCAGTGCTATTTGATCCAGGGCGCAGCGTTACAGTCGCGCCCAGAAGCCGCAGCTCATCTCCGCGTCTCACAGCCGTCCACCTGGTGTTAGTACAAGTGTCGCCTCACTGGGCAGTGCAGATGTGTCCATTTTAGCTTGCAGACGATGACGTGTAGCAATTTATGAGCTAACGCAAGTCGTATGTTTTACCGTGTGTATCTGCTAGATACTGCCTCTCATACGGTGGAGAGACTCACTCCTTCTTGTGTCTCGTTCTCCGCACACGAGTTGCCCCTGGCATCGATATAGCACGGGTTTTCTAGCGTCAGCGAAGTCAATATTACACGAATCGAGTCGACATGTTTGCTTGTTACGATGACGGAAGAAGAAGAAATGTGTGTGGAACTTCACTGCATCGGCTGCTCGCCTTTCAGCGCCCCTGTGTCTTATCAGACGAAGGTGACTGTGAAATTGGCAACGAGGCAGAGGTTAACGAACACATGCAAATGGCAACGTTCAACGTCAGCCGAAATAGCTCAGTTGGGAGAGCGTTAGACTGAAGATCTAAAGGTCCCTGGTTCGATCCCGGGTTTCGGCAGGTATTCGTTTTGATGCGACGCCAATGGAATTACTCTGCGTTTGTGATAATGCAACTACCGCTGACAACAAAAATGACTCTCTCCTGTAGCTGTTCTGGTTGTCTAGTGCATGCCATAAGAGGAACTCACTAGACAACTAACTCCCCTAGAAGCAAAAGAATTAAAAATATCCTACCGACTGCATTCCTTTTTCTGTGTCAGGTGGTGAAGAACGTCTTCAACGGAACCGTGAAATGAGCGAAAGCGTGGGAAACATTGCATTCGAAATGCTTGTGAATTTTCCAATTGCCCAGTGAGTGTCGACAAAACACGTAAATTCTCTGCTCCGACGTATGAGGCGTAACAACTAGTGCAATTTGTTGTTACATCGTGTGCCAGCAGTCTTCGAGAGTGTGTTACGAGCTTAGCGTGATAAGTTTGTAGACAGCATGTAGGCGACGTTTTATTAGTAACGGCCCCATACAGCGATTGCACAACAGTAAAGGACATGAGTCAATGTATAGTTGTGCATTGTGGGAGGTTTTGCAGCCTCGTCTGAGCCCGAATAGCTCAGTTGGTAGAGCATTAGGCTTTTAACCTAAGGGTCCAGGGTTCAAGTCCCCGTCGAGGCGGAAATTTTAACACTTTGGTAGCGATTCGTCTGGTAGCGGTGGAAACGCTACGGAAAATAATGCAGTTACGCCGTTTACTGACACCACAGTGCTTTAAACGGTAGCAGTTGCATGTGTCGGGAGAACACCGCGCTAACGGCAGTCGTGGCCGAGTGGTTAAGGCGTCTGACTCGAAATCAGATTCCCTCTGGGAGCGTAGGTTCGAATCCTACCGGCTGCGTGCGATTTTGCGTACAGAGGAGCAAACATTTTCGCACACATGTGACATGCGTGGGCGAATGCGGGTGCAAACCAGTGACGCCATTCTCAACAAGACGAAAATTTCCGTTTTAAGAATACTGAGTTTTCGCGACGACCGCTGCTTACTGTGGCTATCGGTTCACCTCACACTGACACTGACGCTGGGACTGCAGAAAGCCGTCGCTGAGATCGTGAGTTCACAGATGTGCTCGAAAGTGATGGACAGAGCGAACATTTCATTTTCTTTTTAAGAATCGCAATTTCCATCACTCGAGTGCGGCCAAAGCAGTGGTGCAGCGTTTCTTTTCTTAAGATCTCGCAGCTGCTTGGAGGTATGTCGATCGTTTTAAGACGACAGAAAACTAGCGTCAGCGGTGCGTCAGTGGGAAGTCGGTGAAGTCGCCATTGGAGCCATAAGCCAGTAATTACGACATACGAATCACTCGCGCACCGCGCAGCTGTACGATAATGCTCGTGCGTGGGCCCGCATAGCTGTGTCGGTAGAGCGCTAGGTTTTCAACCAAAGGGTCCTGGGTTCAAGTCCCTGTCTGGGCGAAAATTAATACACTTTCGTAACGGCTAATGGAAACCCTACAGAAAAGAGTGAGGCCACGCCGTTTTCTGCCATCAGATTGCTTCTAAAGATGGCGGTTTCAGTTGTCGGGAGTCGCTTCCGCCACCGGCAGTCGTGGCCGAGTGGTTAAGGCGTCTGACTTGAAATCAGATTCCCTCTGGGAGCGTAGGTTCGAGTCCTGCCGACTGCGAAAATTTTCTCGCTCTCAAAAGGCGGACGTTCAGCTGCATCCTAGCAGTTGCGTCACTACTAAACACGTGGGTCACCAGCAATGTGCAGTGCTATTTGATCCAGGGCGCAGCGTTACAGTCGCGCCCAGAAGCCGCAGCTCATCTCCGCGTCTCACAGCCGTCCACCTGGTGTTAGTACAAGTGTCGCCTCACTGGGCAGTGCAGATGTGTCCATTTTAGCTTGCAGACGATGACGTGTAGCAATTTATGAGCTAACGCAAGTCGTATGTTTTACCGTGTGTATCTGCTAGATACTGCCTCTCATACGGTGGAGAGACTCACTCCTTCTTGTGTCTCGTTCTCCGCACACGAGTTGCCCCTGGCATCGATATAGCACGGGTTTTCTAGCGTCAGCGAAGTCAATATTACACGAATCGAGTCGACATGTTTGCTTGTTACGATGACGGAAGAAGAAGAAATGTGTGTGGAACTTCACTGCATCGGCTGCTCGCCTTTCAGCGCCCCTGTGTCTTATCAGACGAAGGTGACTGTGAAATTGGCAACGAGGCAGAGGTTAACGAACACATGCAAATGGCAACGTTCAACGTCAGCCGAAATAGCTCAGTTGGGAGAGCGTTAGACTGAAGATCTAAAGGTCCCTGGTTCGATCCCGGGTTTCGGCAGGTATTCGTTTTGATGCGACGCCAATGGAATTACTCTGCGTTTGTGATAATGCAACTACCGCTGACAACAAAAATGACTCTCTCCTGTAGCTGTTCTGGTTGTCTAGTGCATGCCATAAGAGGAACTCACTAGACAACTAACTCCCCTAGAAGCAAAAGAATTAAAAATATCCTACCGACTGCATTCCTTTTTCTGTGTCAGGTGGTGAAGAACGTCTTCAACGGAACCGTGAAATGAGCGAAAGCGTGGGAAACATTGCATTCGAAATGCTTGTGAATTTTCCAATTGCCCAGTGAGTGTCGACAAAACACGTAAATTCTCTGCTCCGACGTATGAGGCGTAACAACTAGTGCAATTTGTTGTTACATCGTGTGCCAGCAGTCTTCGAGAGTGTGTTACGAGCTTAGCGTGATAAGTTTGTAGACAGCATGTAGGCGACGTTTTATTAGTAACGGCCCCATACAGCGATTGCACAACAGTAAAGGACATGAGTCAATGTATAGTTGTGCATTGTGGGAGGTTTTGCAGCCTCGTCTGAGCCCGAATAGCTCAGTTGGTAGAGCATTAGGCTTTTAACCTAAGGGTCCAGGGTTCAAGTCCCCGTCGAGGCGGAAATTTTAACACTTTGGTAGCGATTCGTCTGGTAGCGGTGGAAACGCTACGGAAAATAATGCAGTTACGCCGTTTACTGACACCACAGTGCTTTAAACGGTAGCAGTTGCATGTGTCGGGAGAACACCGCGCTAACGGCAGTCGTGGCCGAGTGGTTAAGGCGTCTGACTCGAAATCAGATTCCCTCTGGGAGCGTAGGTTCGAATCCTACCGGCTGCGTGCGATTTTGCGTACAGAGGAGCAAACATTTTCGCACACATGTGACATGCGTGGGCGAATGCGGGTGCAAACCAGTGACGCCATTCTCAACAAGACGAAAATTTCCGTTTTAAGAATACTGAGTTTTCGCGACGACCGCTGCTTACTGTGGCTATCGGTTCACCTCACACTGACACTGACGCTGGGACTGCAGAAAGCCGTCGCTGAGATCGTGAGTTCACAGATGTGCTCGAAAGTGATGGACAGAGCGAACATTTCATTTTCTTTTTAAGAATCGCAATTTCCATCACTCGAGTGCGGCCAAAGCAGTGGTGCAGCGTTTCTTTTCTTAAGATCTCGCAGCTGCTTGGAGGTATGTCGATCGTTTTAAGACGACAGAAAACTAGCGTCAGCGGTGCGTCAGTGGGAAGTCGGTGAAGTCGCCATTGGAGCCATAAGCCAGTAATTACGACACACGAATCACTCGCGCACCGCGCAGCTGTACGATAATGCTCGTGCGTGGGCCCGCATAGCTGAGTTGGTAGAGCGCTAGGTTTTCAACCAAAGGGTCCTGGGTTCAAGTCCCTGTCTGGGCGAAAATTAATACACTTTCGTAACGGCTAATGGAAACCCTACAGAAAAGAGTGAGGCCACGCCGTTTTCTGCCATCAGATTGCTTCTAAAGATGGCGGTTTCAGTTGTCGGGAGTCGCTTCCGCCACCGGCAGTCGTGGCCGAGTGGTTAAGGCGTCTGACTTGAAATCAGATTCCCTCTGGGAGCGTAGGTTCGAGTCCTGCCGACTGCGAAAATTTTCTCGCTCTCAAAAGGCGGACGTTCAGCTGCATCCTAGCAGTTGCGTCACTACTAAACACGTGGGTCACCAGCAATGTGCAGTGCTATTTGATCCAGGGCGCAGCGTTACAGTCGCGCCCAGAAGCCGCAGCTCATCTCCGCGTCTCACAGCCGTCCACCTGGTGTTAGTACAAGTGTCGCCTCACTGGGCAGTGCAGATGTGTCCATTTTAGCTTGCAGACGATGACGTGTAGCAATTTATGAGCTAACGCAAGTCGTATGTTTTACCGTGTGTATCTGCTAGATACTGCCTCTCATACGGTGGAGAGACTCACTCCTTCTTGTGTCTCGTTCTCCGCACACGAGTTGCCCCTGGCATCGATATAGCACGGGTTTTCTAGCGTCAGCGAAGTCAATATTACACGAATCGAGTCGACATGTTTGCTTGTTACGATGACGGAAGAAGAAGAAATGTGTGTGGAACTTCACTGCATCGGCTGCTCGCCTTTCAGCGCCCCTGTGTCTTATCAGACGAAGGTGACTGTGAAATTGGCAACGAGGCAGAGGTTAACGAACACATGCAAATGGCAACGTTCAACGTCAGCCGAAATAGCTCAGTTGGGAGAGCGTTAGACTGAAGATCTAAAGGTCCCTGGTTCGATCCCGGGTTTCGGCAGGTATTCGTTTTGATGCGACGCCAATGGAATTACTCTGCGTTTGTGATAATGCAACTACCGCTGACAACAAAAATGACTCTCTCCTGTAGCTGTTCTGGTTGTCTAGTGCATGCCATAAGAGGAACTCACTAGACAACTAACTCCCCTAGAAGCAAAAGAATTAAAAATATCCTACCGACTGCATTCCTTTTTCTGTGTCAGGTGGTGAAGAACGTCTTCAACGGAACCGTGAAATGAGCGAAAGCGTGGGAAACATTGCATTCGAAATGCTTGTGAATTTTCCAATTGCCCAGTGAGTGTCGACAAAACACGTAAATTCTCTGCTCCGACGTATGAGGCGTAACAACTAGTGCAATTTGTTGTTACATCGTGTGCCAGCAGTCTTCGAGAGTGTGTTACGAGCTTAGCGTGATAAGTTTGTAGACAGCATGTAGGCGACGTTTTATTAGTAACGGCCCCATACAGCGATTGCACAACAGTAAAGGACATGAGTCAATGTATAGTTGTGCATTGTGGGAGGTTTTGCAGCCTCGTCTGAGCCCGAATAGCTCAGTTGGTAGAGCATTAGGCTTTTAACCTAAGGGTCCAGGGTTCAAGTCCCCGTCGAGGCGGAAATTTTAACACTTTGGTAGCGATTCGTCTGGTAGCGGTGGAAACGCTACGGAAAATAATGCAGTTACGCCGTTTACTGACACCACAGTGCTTTAAACGGTAGCAGTTGCATGTGTCGGGAGAACACCGCGCTAACGGCAGTCGTGGCCGAGTGGTTAAGGCGTCTGACTCGAAATCAGATTCCCTCTGGGAGCGTAGGTTCGAATCCTACCGGCTGCGTGCGATTTTGCGTACAGAGGAGCAAACATTTTCGCACACATGTGACATGCGTGGGCGAATGCGGGTGCAAACCAGTGACGCCATTCTCAACAAGACGAAAATTTCCGTTTTAAGAATACTGAGTTTTCGCGACGACCGCTGCTTACTGTGGCTATCGGTTCACCTCACACTGACACTGACGCTGGGACTGCAGAAAGCCGTCGCTGAGATCGTGAGTTCACAGATGTGCTCGAAAGTGATGGACAGAGCGAACATTTCATTTTCTTTTTAAGAATCGCAATTTCCATCACTCGAGTGCGGCCAAAGCAGTGGTGCAGCGTTTCTTTTCTTAAGATCTCGCAGCTGCTTGGAGGTATGTCGATCGTTTTAAGACGACAGAAAACTAGCGTCAGCGGTGCGTCAGTGGGAAGTCGGTGAAGTCGCCATTGGAGCCATAAGCCAGTAATTACGACATACGAATCACTCGCGCACCGCGCAGCTGTACGATAATGCTCGTGCGTGGGCCCGCATAGCTGTGTCGGTAGAGCGCTAGGTTTTCAACCAAAGGGTCCTGGGTTCAAGTCCCTGTCTGGGCGAAAATTAATACACTTTCGTAACGGCTAATGGAAACCCTACAGAAAAGAGTGAGGCCACGCCGTTTTCTGCCATCAGATTGCTTCTAAAGATGGCGGTTTCAGTTGTCGGGAGTCGCTTCCGCCACCGGCAGTCGTGGCCGAGTGGTTAAGGCGTCTGACTTGAAATCAGATTCCCTCTGGGAGCGTAGGTTCGAGTCCTGCCGACTGCGAAAATTTTCTCGCTCTCAAAAGGCGGACGTTCAGCTGCATCCTAGCAGTTGCGTCACTACTAAACACGTGGGTCACCAGCAATGTGCAGTGCTATTTGATCCAGGGCGCAGCGTTACAGTCGCGCCCAGAAGCCGCAGCTCATCTCCGCGTCTCACAGCCGTCCACCTGGTGTTAGTACAAGTGTCGCCTCACTGGGCAGTGCAGATGTGTCCATTTTAGCTTGCAGACGATGACGTGTAGCAATTTATGAGCTAACGCAAGTCGTATGTTTTACCGTGTGTATCTGCTAGATACTGCCTCTCATACGGTGGAGAGACTCACTCCTTCTTGTGTCTCGTTCTCCGCACACGAGTTGCCCCTGGCATCGATATAGCACGGGTTTTCTAGCGTCAGCGAAGTCAATATTACACGAATCGAGTCGACATGTTTGCTTGTTACGATGACGGAAGAAGAAGAAATGTGTGTGGAACTTCACTGCATCGGCTGCTCGCCTTTCAGCGCCCCTGTGTCTTATCAGACGAAGGTGACTGTGAAATTGGCAACGAGGCAGAGGTTAACGAACACATGCAAATGGCAACGTTCAACGTCAGCCGAAATAGCTCAGTTGGGAGAGCGTTAGACTGAAGATCTAAAGGTCCCTGGTTCGATCCCGGGTTTCGGCAGGTATTCGTTTTGATGCGACGCCAATGGAATTACTCTGCGTTTGTGATAATGCAACTACCGCTGACAACAAAAATGACTCTCTCCTGTAGCTGTTCTGGTTGTCTAGTGCATGCCATAAGAGGAACTCACTAGACAACTAACTCCCCTAGAAGCAAAAGAATTAAAAATATCCTACCGACTGCATTCCTTTTTCTGTGTCAGGTGGTGAAGAACGTCTTCAACGGAACCGTGAAATGAGCGAAAGCGTGGGAAACATTGCATTCGAAATGCTTGTGAATTTTCCAATTGCCCAGTGAGTGTCGACAAAACACGTAAATTCTCTGCTCCGACGTATGAGGCGTAACAACTAGTGCAATTTGTTGTTACATCGTGTGCCAGCAGTCTTCGAGAGTGTGTTACGAGCTTAGCGTGATAAGTTTGTAGACAGCATGTAGGCGACGTTTTATTAGTAACGGCCCCATACAGCGATTGCACAACAGTAAAGGACATGAGTCAATGTATGGTTGTGCATTGTGGGAGGTTTTGCAGCCTCGTCTGAGCCCGAATAGCTCAGTTGGTAGAGCATTAGGCTTTTAACCTAAGGGTCCAGGGTTCAAGTCCCCGTCGAGGCGGAAATTTTAACACTTTGGTAGCGATTCGTCTGGTAGCGGTGGAAACGCTACGGAAAATAATGCAGTTACGCCGTTTACTGACACCACAGTGCTTTAAACGGTAGCAGTTGCATGTGTCGGGAGAACACCGCACTAACGGCAGTCGTGGCCGAGTGGTTAAGGCGTCTGACTCGAAATCAGATTCCCTCTGGGAGCGTAGGTTCGAATCCTACCGGCTGCGTGCGATTTTGCGTACAGAGGAGCAAACATTTTCGCACACATGTGACATGCGTGGGCGAATGCGGGTGCAAACCAGTGACGCCATTCTCAACAAGACGAAAATTTCCGTTTTAAGAATACTGAGTTTTCGCGACGACCGCTGCTTACTGTGGCTATCGGTTCACCTCACACTGACACTGACGCTGGGACTGCAGAAAGCCGTCGCTGAGATCGTGAGTTCACAGATGTGCTCGAAAGTGATGGACAGAGCGAACATTTCATTTTCTTTTTAAGAATCGCAATTTCCATCACTCGAGTGCGGCCAAAGCAGTGGTGCAGCGTTTCTTTTCTTAAGATCTCGCAGCTGCTTGGAGGTATGTCGATCGTTTTAAGACGACAGAAAACTAGCGTCAGCGGTGCGTCAGTGGGAAGTCGGTGAAGTCGCCATTGGAGCCATAAGCCAGTAATTACGACATACGAATCACTCGCGCACCGCGCAGCTGTACGATAATGCTCGTGCGTGGGCCCGCATAGCTGAGTCGGTAGAGCGCTAGGTTTTCAACCAAAGGGTCCTGGGTTCAAGTCCCTGTCTGGGCGAAAATTAATACACTTTCGTAACGGCTAATGGAAACCCTACAGAAAAGAGTGAGGCCACGCCGTTTTCTGCCATCAGATTGCTTCTAAAGATGGCGGTTTCAGTTGTCGGGAGTCGCTTCCGCCACCGGCAGTCGTGGCCGAGTGGTTAAGGCGTCTGACTTGAAATCAGATTCCCTCTGGGAGCGTAGGTTCGAGTCCTGCCGACTGCGAAAATTTTCTCGCTCTCAAAAGGCGGACGTTCAGCTGCATCCTAGCAGTTGCGTCACTACTAAACACGTGGGTCACCAGCAATGTGCAGTGCTATTTGATCCAGGGCGCAGCGTTACAGTCGCGCCCAGAAGCCGCAGCTCATCTCCGCGTCTCACAGCCGTCCACCTGGTGTTAGTACAAGTGTCGCCTCACTGGGCAGTGCAGATGTGTCCATTTTAGCTTGCAGACGATGACGTGTAGCAATTTATGAGCTAACGCAAGTCGTATGTTTTACCGTGTGTATCTGCTAGATACTGCCTCTCATACGGTGGAGAGACTCACTCCTTCTTGTGTCTCGTTCTCCGCACACGAGTTGCCCCTGGCATCGATATAGCACGGGTTTTCTAGCGTCAGCGAAGTCAATATTACACGAATCGAGTCGACATGTTTGCTTGTTACGATGACGGAAGAAGAAGAAATGTGTGTGGAACTTCACTGCATCGGCTGCTCGCCTTTCAGCGCCCCTGTGTCTTATCAGACGAAGGTGACTGTGAAATTGGCAACGAGGCAGAGGTTAACGAACACATGCAAATGGCAACGTTCAACGTCAGCCGAAATAGCTCAGTTGGGAGAGCGTTAGACTGAAGATCTAAAGGTCCCTGGTTCGATCCCGGGTTTCGGCAGGTATTCGTTTTGATGCGACGCCAATGGAATTACTCTGCGTTTGTGATAATGCAACTACCGCTGACAACAAAAATGACTCTCTCCTGTAGCTGTTCTGGTTGTCTAGTGCATGCCATAAGAGGAACTCACTAGACAACTAACTCCCCTAGAAGCAAAAGAATTAAAAATATCCTACCGACTGCATTCCTTTTTCTGTGTCAGGTGGTGAAGAACGTCTTCAACGGAACCGTGAAATGAGCGAAAGCGTGGGAAACATTGCATTCGAAATGCTTGTGAATTTTCCAATTGCCCAGTGAGTGTCGACAAAACACGTAAATTCTCTGCTCCGACGTATGAGGCGTAACAACTAGTGCAATTTGTTGTTACATCGTGTGCCAGCAGTCTTCGAGAGTGTGTTACGAGCTTAGCGTGATAAGTTTGTAGACAGCATGTAGGCGACGTTTTATTAGTAACGGCCCCATACAGCGATTGCACAACAGTAAAGGACATGAGTCAATGTATAGTTGTGCATTGTGGGAGGTTTTGCAGCCTCGTCTGAGCCCGAATAGCTCAGTTGGTAGAGCATTAGGCTTTTAACCTAAGGGTCCAGGGTTCAAGTCCCCGTCGAGGCGGAAATTTTAACACTTTGGTAGCGATTCGTCTGGTAGCGGTGGAAACGCTACGGAAAATAATGCAGTTACGCCGTTTACTGACACCACAGTGCTTTAAACGGTAGCAGTTACATGTGTCGGGAGAACACCGCGCTAACGGCAGTCGTGGCCGAGTGGTTAAGGCGTCTGACTCGAAATCAGATTCCCTCTGGGAGCGTAGGTTCGAATCCTACCGGCTGCGTGCGATTTTGCGTACAGAGGAGCAAACATTTTCGCACACATGTGACATGCGTGGGCGAATGCGGGTGCAAACCAGTGACGCCATTCTCAACAAGACGAAAATTTCCGTTTTAAGAATACTGAGTTTTCGCGACGACCGCTGCTTACTGTGGCTATCGGTTCACCTCACACTGACACTGACGCTGGGACTGCAGAAAGCCGTCGCTGAGATCGTGAGTTCACAGATGTGCTCGAAAGTGATGGACAGAGCGAACATTTCATTTTCTTTTTAAGAATCGCAATTTCCATCACTCGAGTGCGGCCAAAGCAGTGGTGCAGCGTTTCTTTTCTTAAGATCTCGCAGCTGCTTGGAGGTATGTCGATCGTTTTAAGACGACAGAAAACTAGCGTCAGCGGTGCGTCAGTGGGAAGTCGGTGAAGTCGCCATTGGAGCCATAAGCCAGTAATTACGACATACGAATCACTCGCGCACCGCGCAGCTGTACGATAATGCTCGTGCGTGGGCCCGCATAGCTGAGTCGGTAGAGCGCTAGGTTTTCAACCAAAGGGTCCTGGGTTCAAGTCCCTGTCTGGGCGAAAATTAATACACTTTCGTAACGGCTAATGGAAACCCTACAGAAAAGAGTGAGGCCACGCCGTTTTCTGCCATCAGATTGCTTCTAAAGATGGCGGTTTCAGTTGTCGGGAGTCGCTTCCGCCACCGGCAGTCGTGGCCGAGTGGTTAAGGCGTCTGACTTGAAATCAGATTCCCTCTGGGAGCGTAGGTTCGAGTCCTGCCGACTGCGAAAATTTTCTCGCTCTCAAAAGGCGGACGTTCAGCTGCATCCTAGCAGTTGCGTCACTACTAAACACGTGGGTCACCAGCAATGTGCAGTGCTATTTGATCCAGGGCGCAGCGTTACAGTCGCGCCCAGAAGCCGCAGCTCATCTCCGCGTCTCACAGCCGTCCACCTGGTGTTAGTACAAGTGTCGCCTCACTGGGCAGTGCAGATGTGTCCATTTTAGCTTGCAGACGATGACGTGTAGCAATTTATGAGCTAACGCAAGTCGTATGTTTTACCGTGTGTATCTGCTAGATACTGCCTCTCATACGGTGGAGAGACTCACTCCTTCTTGTGTCTCGTTCTCCGCACACGAGTTGCCCCTGGCATCGATATAGCACGGGTTTTCTAGCGTCAGCGAAGTCAATGTTACACGAATCGAGTCGACATGTTTGCTTGTTACGATGACGGAAGAAGAAGAAATGTGTGTGGAACTTCACTGCATCGGCTGCTCGCCTTTCAGCGCCCCTGTGTCTTATCAGACGAAGGTGACTGTGAAATTGGCAACGAGGCAGAGGTTAACGAACACATGCAAATGGCAACGTTCAACGTCAGCCGAAATAGCTCAGTTGGGAGAGCGTTAGACTGAAGATCTAAAGGTCCCTGGTTCGATCCCGGGTTTCGGCAGGTATTCGTTTTGATGCGACGCCAATGGAATTACTCTGCGTTTGTGATAATGCAACTACCGCTGACAACAAAAATGACTCTCTCCTGTAGCTGTTCTGGTTGTCTAGTGCATGCCATAAGAGGAACTCACTAGACAACTAACTCCCCTAGAAGCAAAAGAATTAAAAATATCCTACCGACTGCATTCCTTTTTCTGTGTCAGGTGGTGAAGAACGTCTTCAACGGAACCGTGAAATGAGCGAAAGCGTGGGAAACATTGCATTCGAAATGCTTGTGAATTTTCCAATTGCCCAGTGAGTGTCGACAAAACACGTAAATTCTCTGCTCCGACGTATGAGGCGTAACAACTAGTGCAATTTGTTGTTACATCGTGTGCCAGCAGTCTTCGAGAGTGTGTTACGAGCTTAGCGTGATAAGTTTGTAGACAGCATGTAGGCGACGTTTTATTAGTAACGGCCCCATACAGCGATTGCACAACAGTAAAGGACATGAGTCAATGTATAGTTGTGCATTGTGGGAGGTTTTGCAGCCTCGTCTGAGCCCGAATAGCTCAGTTGGTAGAGCATTAGGCTTTTAACCTAAGGGTCCAGGGTTCAAGTCCCCGTCGAGGCGGAAATTTTAACACTTTGGTAGCGATTCGTCTGGTAGCGGTGGAAACGCTACGGAAAATAATGCAGTTACGCCGTTTACTGACACCACAGTGCTTTAAACGGTAGCAGTTGCATGTGTCGGGAGAACACCGCGCTAACGGCAGTCGTGGCCGAGTGGTTAAGGCGTCTGACTCGAAATCAGATTCCCTCTGGGAGCGTAGGTTCGAATCCTACCGGCTGCGTGCGATTTTGCGTACAGAGGAGCAAACATTTTCGCACACATGTGACATGCGTGGGCGAATGCGGGTGCAAACCAGTGACGCCATTCTCAACAAGACGAAAATTTCCGTTTTAAGAATACTGAGTTTTCGCGACGACCGCTGCTTACTGTGGCTATCGGTTCACCTCACACTGACACTGACGCTGGGACTGCAGAAAGCCGTCGCTGAGATCGTGAGTTCACAGATGTGCTCGAAAGTGATGGACAGAGCGAACATTTCATTTTCTTTTTAAGAATCGCAATTTCCATCACTCGAGTGCGGCCAAAGCAGTGGTGCAGCGTTTCTTTTCTTAAGATCTCGCAGCTGCTTGGAGGTATGTCGATCGTTTTAAGACGACAGAAAACTAGCGTCAGCGGTGCGTCAGTGGGAAGTCGGTGAAGTCGCCATTGGAGCCATAAGCCAGTAATTACGACATACGAATCACTCGCGCACCGCGCAGCTGTACGATAATGCTCGTGCGTGGGCCCGCATAGCTGTGTCGGTAGAGCGCTAGGTTTTCAACCAAAGGGTCCTGGGTTCAAGTCCCTGTCTGGGCGAAAATTAATACACTTTCGTAACGGCTAATGGAAACCCTACAGAAAAGAGTGAGGCCACGCCGTTTTCTGCCATCAGATTGCTTCTAAAGATGGCGGTTTCAGTTGTCGGGAGTCGCTTCCGCCACCGGCAGTCGTGGCCGAGTGGTTAAGGCGTCTGACTTGAAATCAGATTCCCTCTGGGAGCGTAGGTTCGAGTCCTGCCGACTGCGAAAATTTTCTCGCTCTCAAAAGGCGGACGTTCAGCTGCATCCTAGCAGTTGCGTCACTACTAAACACGTGGGTCACCAGCAATGTGCAGTGCTATTTGATCCAGGGCGCAGCGTTACAGTCGCGCCCAGAAGCCGCAGCTCATCTCCGCGTCTCACAGCCGTCCACCTGGTGTTAGTACAAGTGTCGCCTCACTGGGCAGTGCAGATGTGTCCATTTTAGCTTGCAGACGATGACGTGTAGCAATTTATGAGCTAACGCAAGTCGTATGTTTTACCGTGTGTATCTGCTAGATACTGCCTCTCATACGGTGGAGAGACTCACTCCTTCTTGTGTCTCGTTCTCCGCACACGAGTTGCCCCTGGCATCGATATAGCACGGGTTTTCTAGCGTCAGCGAAGTCAATATTACACGAATCGAGTCGACATGTTTGCTTGTTACGATGACGGAAGAAGAAGAAATGTGTGTGGAACTTCACTGCATCGGCTGCTCGCCTTTCAGCGCCCCTGTGTCTTATCAGACGAAGGTGACTGTGAAATTGGCAACGAGGCAGAGGTTAACGAACACATGCAAATGGCAACGTTCAACGTCAGCCGAAATAGCTCAGTTGGGAGAGCGTTAGACTGAAGATCTAAAGGTCCCTGGTTCGATCCCGGGTTTCGGCAGGTATTCGTTTTGATGCGACGCCAATGGAATTACTCTGCGTTTGTGATAATGCAACTACCGCTGACAACAAAAATGACTCTCTCCTGTAGCTGTTCTGGTTGTCTAGTGCATGCCATAAGAGGAACTCACTAGACAACTAACTCCCCTAGAAGCAAAAGAATTAAAAATATCCTACCGACTGCATTCCTTTTTCTGTGTCAGGTGGTGAAGAACGTCTTCAACGGAACCGTGAAATGAGCGAAAGCGTGGGAAACATTGCATTCGAAATGCTTGTGAATTTTCCAATTGCCCAGTGAGTGTCGACAAAACACGTAAATTCTCTGCTCCGACGTATGAGGCGTAACAACTAGTGCAATTTGTTGTTACATCGTGTGCCAGCAGTCTTCGAGAGTGTGTTACGAGCTTAGCGTGATAAGTTTGTAGACAGCATGTAGGCGACGTTTTATTAGTAACGGCCCCATACAGCGATTGCACAACAGTAAAGGACATGAGTCAATGTATGGTTGTGCATTGTGGGAGGTTTTGCAGCCTCGTCTGAGCCCGAATAGCTCAGTTGGTAGAGCATTAGGCTTTTAACCTAAGGGTCCAGGGTTCAAGTCCCCGTCGAGGCGGAAATTTTAACACTTTGGTAGCGATTCGTCTGGTAGCGGTGGAAACGCTACGGAAAATAATGCAGTTACGCCGTTTACTGACACCACAGTGCTTTAAACGGTAGCAGTTGCATGTGTCGGGAGAACACCGCACTAACGGCAGTCGTGGCCGAGTGGTTAAGGCGTCTGACTCGAAATCAGATTCCCTCTGGGAGCGTAGGTTCGAATCCTACCGGCTGCGTGCGATTTTGCGTACAGAGGAGCAAACATTTTCGCACACATGTGACATGCGTGGGCGAATGCGGGTGCAAACCAGTGACGCCATTCTCAACAAGACGAAAATTTCCGTTTTAAGAATACTGAGTTTTCGCGACGACCGCTGCTTACTGTGGCTATCGGTTCACCTCACACTGACACTGACGCTGGGACTGCAGAAAGCCGTCGCTGAGATCGTGAGTTCACAGATGTGCTCGAAAGTGATGGACAGAGCGAACATTTCATTTTCTTTTTAAGAATCGCAATTTCCATCACTCGAGTGCGGCCAAAGCAGTGGTGCAGCGTTTCTTTTCTTAAGATCTCGCAGCTGCTTGGAGGTATGTCGATCGTTTTAAGACGACAGAAAACTAGCGTCAGCGGTGCGTCAGTGGGAAGTCGGTGAAGTCGCCATTGGAGCCATAAGCCAGTAATTACGACATACGAATCACTCGCGCACCGCGCAGCTGTACGATAATGCTCGTGCGTGGGCCCGCATAGCTGAGTCGGTAGAGCGCTAGGTTTTCAACCAAAGGGTCCTGGGTTCAAGTCCCTGTCTGGGCGAAAATTAATACACTTTCGTAACGGCTAATGGAAACCCTACAGAAAAGAGTGAGGCCACGCCGTTTTCTGCCATCAGATTGCTTCTAAAGATGGCGGTTTCAGTTGTCGGGAGTCGCTTCCGCCACCGGCAGTCGTGGCCGAGTGGTTAAGGCGTCTGACTTGAAATCAGATTCCCTCTGGGAGCGTAGGTTCGAGTCCTGCCGACTGCGAAAATTTTCTCGCTCTCAAAAGGCGGACGTTCAGCTGCATCCTAGCAGTTGCGTCACTACTAAACACGTGGGTCACCAGCAATGTGCAGTGCTATTTGATCCAGGGCGCAGCGTTACAGTCGCGCCCAGAAGCCGCAGCTCATCTCCGCGTCTCACAGCCGTCCACCTGGTGTTAGTACAAGTGTCGCCTCACTGGGCAGTGCAGATGTGTCCATTTTAGCTTGCAGACGATGACGTGTAGCAATTTATGAGCTAACGCAAGTCGTATGTTTTACCGTGTGTATCTGCTAGATACTGCCTCTCATACGGTGGAGAGACTCACTCCTTCTTGTGTCTCGTTCTCCGCACACGAGTTGCCCCTGGCATCGATATAGCACGGGTTTTCTAGCGTCAGCGAAGTCAATATTACACGAATCGAGTCGACATGTTTGCTTGTTACGATGACGGAAGAAGAAGAAATGTGTGTGGAACTTCACTGCATCGGCTGCTCGCCTTTCAGCGCCCCTGTGTCTTATCAGACGAAGGTGACTGTGAAATTGGCAACGAGGCAGAGGTTAACGAACACATGCAAATGGCAACGTTCAACGTCAGCCGAAATAGCTCAGTTGGGAGAGCGTTAGACTGAAGATCTAAAGGTCCCTGGTTCGATCCCGGGTTTCGGCAGGTATTCGTTTTGATGCGACGCCAATGGAATTACTCTGCGTTTGTGATAATGCAACTACCGCTGACAACAAAAATGACTCTCTCCTGTAGCTGTTCTGGTTGTCTAGTGCATGCCATAAGAGGAACTCACTAGACAACTAACTCCCCTAGAAGCAAAAGAATTAAAAATATCCTACCGACTGCATTCCTTTTTCTGTGTCAGGTGGTGAAGAACGTCTTCAACGGAACCGTGAAATGAGCGAAAGCGTGGGAAACATTGCATTCGAAATGCTTGTGAATTTTCCAATTGCCCAGTGAGTGTCGACAAAACACGTAAATTCTCTGCTCCGACGTATGAGGCGTAACAACTAGTGCAATTTGTTGTTACATCGTGTGCCAGCAGTCTTCGAGAGTGTGTTACGAGCTTAGCGTGATAAGTTTGTAGACAGCATGTAGGCGACGTTTTATTAGTAACGGCCCCATACAGCGATTGCACAACAGTAAAGGACATGAGTCAATGTATAGTTGTGCATTGTGGGAGGTTTTGCAGCCTCGTCTGAGCCCGAATAGCTCAGTTGGTAGAGCATTAGGCTTTTAACCTAAGGGTCCAGGGTTCAAGTCCCCGTCGAGGCGGAAATTTTAACACTTTGGTAGCGATTCGTCTGGTAGCGGTGGAAACGCTACGGAAAATAATGCAGTTACGCCGTTTACTGACACCACAGTGCTTTAAACGGTAGCAGTTACATGTGTCGGGAGAACACCGCGCTAACGGCAGTCGTGGCCGAGTGGTTAAGGCGTCTGACTCGAAATCAGATTCCCTCTGGGAGCGTAGGTTCGAATCCTACCGGCTGCGTGCGATTTTGCGTACAGAGGAGCAAACATTTTCGCACACATGTGACATGCGTGGGCGAATGCGGGTGCAAACCAGTGACGCCATTCTCAACAAGACGAAAATTTCCGTTTTAAGAATACTGAGTTTTCGCGACGACCGCTGCTTACTGTGGCTATCGGTTCACCTCACACTGACACTGACGCTGGGACTGCAGAAAGCCGTCGCTGAGATCGTGAGTTCACAGATGTGCTCGAAAGTGATGGACAGAGCGAACATTTCATTTTCTTTTTAAGAATCGCAATTTCCATCACTCGAGTGCGGCCAAAGCAGTGGTGCAGCGTTTCTTTTCTTAAGATCTCGCAGCTGCTTGGAGGTATGTCGATCGTTTTAAGACGACAGAAAACTAGCGTCAGCGGTGCGTCAGTGGGAAGTCGGTGAAGTCGCCATTGGAGCCATAAGCCAGTAATTACGACACACGAATCACTCGCGCACCGCGCAGCTGTACGATAATGCTCGTGCGTGGGCCCGCATAGCTGAGTTGGTAGAGCGCTAGGTTTTCAACCAAAGGGTCCTGGGTTCAAGTCCCTGTCTGGGCGAAAATTAATACACTTTCGTAACGGCTAATGGAAACCCTACAGAAAAGAGTGAGGCCACGCCGTTTTCTGCCATCAGATTGCTTCTAAAGATGGCGGTTTCAGTTGTCGGGAGTCGCTTCCGCCACCGGCAGTCGTGGCCGAGTGGTTAAGGCGTCTGACTTGAAATCAGATTCCCTCTGGGAGCGTAGGTTCGAGTCCTGCCGACTGCGAAAATTTTCTCGCTCTCAAAAGGCGGACGTTCAGCTGCATCCTAGCAGTTGCGTCACTACTAAACACGTGGGTCACCAGCAATGTGCAGTGCTATTTGATCCAGGGCGCAGCGTTACAGTCGCGCCCAGAAGCCGCAGCTCATCTCCGCGTCTCACAGCCGTCCACCTGGTGTTAGTACAAGTGTCGCCTCACTGGGCAGTGCAGATGTGTCCATTTTAGCTTGCAGACGATGACGTGTAGCAATTTATGAGCTAACGCAAGTCGTATGTTTTACCGTGTGTATCTGCTAGATACTGCCTCTCATACGGTGGAGAGACTCACTCCTTCTTGTGTCTCGTTCTCCGCACACGAGTTGCCCCTGGCATCGATATAGCACGGGTTTTCTAGCGTCAGCGAAGTCAATATTACACGAATCGAGTCGACATGTTTGCTTGTTACGATGACGGAAGAAGAAGAAATGTGTGTGGAACTTCACTGCATCGGCTGCTCGCCTTTCAGCGCCCCTGTGTCTTATCAGACGAAGGTGACTGTGAAATTGGCAACGAGGCAGAGGTTAACGAACACATGCAAATGGCAACGTTCAACGTCAGCCGAAATAGCTCAGTTGGGAGAGCGTTAGACTGAAGATCTAAAGGTCCCTGGTTCGATCCCGGGTTTCGGCAGGTATTCGTTTTGATGCGACGCCAATGGAATTACTCTGCGTTTGTGATAATGCAACTACCGCTGACAACAAAAATGACTCTCTCCTGTAGCTGTTCTGGTTGTCTAGTGCATGCCATAAGAGGAACTCACTAGACAACTAACTCCCCTAGAAGCAAAAGAATTAAAAATATCCTACCGACTGCATTCCTTTTTCTGTGTCAGGTGGTGAAGAACGTCTTCAACGGAACCGTGAAATGAGCGAAAGCGTGGGAAACATTGCATTCGAAATGCTTGTGAATTTTCCAATTGCCCAGTGAGTGTCGACAAAACACGTAAATTCTCTGCTCCGACGTATGAGGCGTAACAACTAGTGCAATTTGTTGTTACATCGTGTGCCAGCAGTCTTCGAGAGTGTGTTACGAGCTTAGCGTGATAAGTTTGTAGACAGCATGTAGGCGACGTTTTATTAGTAACGGCCCCATACAGCGATTGCACAACAGTAAAGGACATGAGTCAATGTATAGTTGTGCATTGTGGGAGGTTTTGCAGCCTCGTCTGAGCCCGAATAGCTCAGTTGGTAGAGCATTAGGCTTTTAACCTAAGGGTCCAGGGTTCAAGTCCCCGTCGAGGCGGAAATTTTAACACTTTGGTAGCGATTCGTCTGGTAGCGGTGGAAACGCTACGGAAAATAATGCAGTTACGCCGTTTACTGACACCACAGTGCTTTAAACGGTAGCAGTTGCATGTGTCGGGAGAACACCGCGCTAACGGCAGTCGTGGCCGAGTGGTTAAGGCGTCTGACTCGAAATCAGATTCCCTCTGGGAGCGTAGGTTCGAATCCTACCGGCTGCGTGCGATTTTGCGTACAGAGGAGCAAACATTTTCGCACACATGTGACATGCGTGGGCGAATGCGGGTGCAAACCAGTGACGCCATTCTCAACAAGACGAAAATTTCCGTTTTAAGAATACTGAGTTTTCGCGACGACCGCTGCTTACTGTGGCTATCGGTTCACCTCACACTGACACTGACGCTGGGACTGCAGAAAGCCGTCGCTGAGATCGTGAGTTCACAGATGTGCTCGAAAGTGATGGACAGAGCGAACATTTCATTTTCTTTTTAAGAATCGCAATTTCCATCACTCGAGTGCGGCCAAAGCAGTGGTGCAGCGTTTCTTTTCTTAAGATCTCGCAGCTGCTTGGAGGTATGTCGATCGTTTTAAGACGACAGAAAACTAGCGTCAGCGGTGCGTCAGTGGGAAGTCGGTGAAGTCGCCATTGGAGCCATAAGCCAGTAATTACGACATACGAATCACTCGCGCACCGCGCAGCTGTACGATAATGCTCGTGCGTGGGCCCGCATAGCTGTGTCGGTAGAGCGCTAGGTTTTCAACCAAAGGGTCCTGGGTTCAAGTCCCTGTCTGGGCGAAAATTAATACACTTTCGTAACGGCTAATGGAAACCCTACAGAAAAGAGTGAGGCCACGCCGTTTTCTGCCATCAGATTGCTTCTAAAGATGGCGGTTTCAGTTGTCGGGAGTCGCTTCCGCCACCGGCAGTCGTGGCCGAGTGGTTAAGGCGTCTGACTTGAAATCAGATTCCCTCTGGGAGCGTAGGTTCGAGTCCTGCCGACTGCGAAAATTTTCTCGCTCTCAAAAGGCGGACGTTCAGCTGCATCCTAGCAGTTGCGTCACTACTAAACACGTGGGTCACCAGCAATGTGCAGTGCTATTTGATCCAGGGCGCAGCGTTACAGTCGCGCCCAGAAGCCGCAGCTCATCTCCGCGTCTCACAGCCGTCCACCTGGTGTTAGTACAAGTGTCGCCTCACTGGGCAGTGCAGATGTGTCCATTTTAGCTTGCAGACGATGACGTGTAGCAATTTATGAGCTAACGCAAGTCGTATGTTTTACCGTGTGTATCTGCTAGATACTGCCTCTCATACGGTGGAGAGACTCACTCCTTCTTGTGTCTCGTTCTCCGCACACGAGTTGCCCCTGGCATCGATATAGCACGGGTTTTCTAGCGTCAGCGAAGTCAATATTACACGAATCGAGTCGACATGTTTGCTTGTTACGATGACGGAAGAAGAAGAAATGTGTGTGGAACTTCACTGCATCGGCTGCTCGCCTTTCAGCGCCCCTGTGTCTTATCAGACGAAGGTGACTGTGAAATTGGCAACGAGGCAGAGGTTAACGAACACATGCAAATGGCAACGTTCAACGTCAGCCGAAATAGCTCAGTTGGGAGAGCGTTAGACTGAAGATCTAAAGGTCCCTGGTTCGATCCCGGGTTTCGGCAGGTATTCGTTTTGATGCGACGCCAATGGAATTACTCTGCGTTTGTGATAATGCAACTACCGCTGACAACAAAAATGACTCTCTCCTGTAGCTGTTCTGGTTGTCTAGTGCATGCCATAAGAGGAACTCACTAGACAACTAACTCCCCTAGAAGCAAAAGAATTAAAAATATCCTACCGACTGCATTCCTTTTTCTGTGTCAGGTGGTGAAGAACGTCTTCAACGGAACCGTGAAATGAGCGAAAGCGTGGGAAACATTGCATTCGAAATGCTTGTGAATTTTCCAATTGCCCAGTGAGTGTCGACAAAACACGTAAATTCTCTGCTCCGACGTATGAGGCGTAACAACTAGTGCAATTTGTTGTTACATCGTGTGCCAGCAGTCTTCGAGAGTGTGTTACGAGCTTAGCGTGATAAGTTTGTAGACAGCATGTAGGCGACGTTTTATTAGTAACGGCCCCATACAGCGATTGCACAACAGTAAAGGACATGAGTCAATGTATGGTTGTGCATTGTGGGAGGTTTTGCAGCCTCGTCTGAGCCCGAATAGCTCAGTTGGTAGAGCATTAGGCTTTTAACCTAAGGGTCCAGGGTTCAAGTCCCCGTCGAGGCGGAAATTTTAACACTTTGGTAGCGATTCGTCTGGTAGCGGTGGAAACGCTACGGAAAATAATGCAGTTACGCCGTTTACTGACACCACAGTGCTTTAAACGGTAGCAGTTGCATGTGTCGGGAGAACACCGCACTAACGGCAGTCGTGGCCGAGTGGTTAAGGCGTCTGACTCGAAATCAGATTCCCTCTGGGAGCGTAGGTTCGAATCCTACCGGCTGCGTGCGATTTTGCGTACAGAGGAGCAAACATTTTCGCACACATGTGACATGCGTGGGCGAATGCGGGTGCAAACCAGTGACGCCATTCTCAACAAGACGAAAATTTCCGTTTTAAGAATACTGAGTTTTCGCGACGACCGCTGCTTACTGTGGCTATCGGTTCACCTCACACTGACACTGACGCTGGGACTGCAGAAAGCCGTCGCTGAGATCGTGAGTTCACAGATGTGCTCGAAAGTGATGGACAGAGCGAACATTTCATTTTCTTTTTAAGAATCGCAATTTCCATCACTCGAGTGCGGCCAAAGCAGTGGTGCAGCGTTTCTTTTCTTAAGATCTCGCAGCTGCTTGGAGGTATGTCGATCGTTTTAAGACGACAGAAAACTAGCGTCAGCGGTGCGTCAGTGGGAAGTCGGTGAAGTCGCCATTGGAGCCATAAGCCAGTAATTACGACATACGAATCACTCGCGCACCGCGCAGCTGTACGATAATGCTCGTGCGTGGGCCCGCATAGCTGAGTCGGTAGAGCGCTAGGTTTTCAACCAAAGGGTCCTGGGTTCAAGTCCCTGTCTGGGCGAAAATTAATACACTTTCGTAACGGCTAATGGAAACCCTACAGAAAAGAGTGAGGCCACGCCGTTTTCTGCCATCAGATTGCTTCTAAAGATGGCGGTTTCAGTTGTCGGGAGTCGCTTCCGCCACCGGCAGTCGTGGCCGAGTGGTTAAGGCGTCTGACTTGAAATCAGATTCCCTCTGGGAGCGTAGGTTCGAGTCCTGCCGACTGCGAAAATTTTCTCGCTCTCAAAAGGCGGACGTTCAGCTGCATCCTAGCAGTTGCGTCACTACTAAACACGTGGGTCACCAGCAATGTGCAGTGCTATTTGATCCAGGGCGCAGCGTTACAGTCGCGCCCAGAAGCCGCAGCTCATCTCCGCGTCTCACAGCCGTCCACCTGGTGTTAGTACAAGTGTCGCCTCACTGGGCAGTGCAGATGTGTCCATTTTAGCTTGCAGACGATGACGTGTAGCAATTTATGAGCTAACGCAAGTCGTATGTTTTACCGTGTGTATCTGCTAGATACTGCCTCTCATACGGTGGAGAGACTCACTCCTTCTTGTGTCTCGTTCTCCGCACACGAGTTGCCCCTGGCATCGATATAGCACGGGTTTTCTAGCGTCAGCGAAGTCAATATTACACGAATCGAGTCGACATGTTTGCTTGTTACGATGACGGAAGAAGAAGAAATGTGTGTGGAACTTCACTGCATCGGCTGCTCGCCTTTCAGCGCCCCTGTGTCTTATCAGACGAAGGTGACTGTGAAATTGGCAACGAGGCAGAGGTTAACGAACACATGCAAATGGCAACGTTCAACGTCAGCCGAAATAGCTCAGTTGGGAGAGCGTTAGACTGAAGATCTAAAGGTCCCTGGTTCGATCCCGGGTTTCGGCAGGTATTCGTTTTGATGCGACGCCAATGGAATTACTCTGCGTTTGTGATAATGCAACTACCGCTGACAACAAAAATGACTCTCTCCTGTAGCTGTTCTGGTTGTCTAGTGCATGCCATAAGAGGAACTCACTAGACAACTAACTCCCCTAGAAGCAAAAGAATTAAAAATATCCTACCGACTGCATTCCTTTTTCTGTGTCAGGTGGTGAAGAACGTCTTCAACGGAACCGTGAAATGAGCGAAAGCGTGGGAAACATTGCATTCGAAATGCTTGTGAATTTTCCAATTGCCCAGTGAGTGTCGACAAAACACGTAAATTCTCTGCTCCGACGTATGAGGCGTAACAACTAGTGCAATTTGTTGTTACATCGTGTGCCAGCAGTCTTCGAGAGTGTGTTACGAGCTTAGCGTGATAAGTTTGTAGACAGCATGTAGGCGACGTTTTATTAGTAACGGCCCCATACAGCGATTGCACAACAGTAAAGGACATGAGTCAATGTATAGTTGTGCATTGTGGGAGGTTTTGCAGCCTCGTCTGAGCCCGAATAGCTCAGTTGGTAGAGCATTAGGCTTTTAACCTAAGGGTCCAGGGTTCAAGTCCCCGTCGAGGCGGAAATTTTAACACTTTGGTAGCGATTCGTCTGGTAGCGGTGGAAACGCTACGGAAAATAATGCAGTTACGCCGTTTACTGACACCACAGTGCTTTAAACGGTAGCAGTTACATGTGTCGGGAGAACACCGCGCTAACGGCAGTCGTGGCCGAGTGGTTAAGGCGTCTGACTCGAAATCAGATTCCCTCTGGGAGCGTAGGTTCGAATCCTACCGGCTGCGTGCGATTTTGCGTACAGAGGAGCAAACATTTTCGCACACATGTGACATGCGTGGGCGAATGCGGGTGCAAACCAGTGACGCCATTCTCAACAAGACGAAAATTTCCGTTTTAAGAATACTGAGTTTTCGCGACGACCGCTGCTTACTGTGGCTATCGGTTCACCTCACACTGACACTGACGCTGGGACTGCAGAAAGCCGTCGCTGAGATCGTGAGTTCACAGATGTGCTCGAAAGTGATGGACAGAGCGAACATTTCATTTTCTTTTTAAGAATCGCAATTTCCATCACTCGAGTGCGGCCAAAGCAGTGGTGCAGCGTTTCTTTTCTTAAGATCTCGCAGCTGCTTGGAGGTATGTCGATCGTTTTAAGACGACAGAAAACTAGCGTCAGCGGTGCGTCAGTGGGAAGTCGGTGAAGTCGCCATTGGAGCCATAAGCCAGTAATTACGACATACGAATCACTCGCGCACCGCGCAGCTGTACGATAATGCTCGTGCGTGGGCCCGCATAGCTGAGTCGGTAGAGCGCTAGGTTTTCAACCAAAGGGTCCTGGGTTCAAGTCCCTGTCTGGGCGAAAATTAATACACTTTCGTAACGGCTAATGGAAACCCTACAGAAAAGAGTGAGGCCACGCCGTTTTCTGCCATCAGATTGCTTCTAAAGATGGCGGTTTCAGTTGTCGGGAGTCGCTTCCGCCACCGGCAGTCGTGGCCGAGTGGTTAAGGCGTCTGACTTGAAATCAGATTCCCTCTGGGAGCGTAGGTTCGAGTCCTGCCGACTGCGAAAATTTTCTCGCTCTCAAAAGGCGGACGTTCAGCTGCATCCTAGCAGTTGCGTCACTACTAAACACGTGGGTCACCAGCAATGTGCAGTGCTATTTGATCCAGGGCGCAGCGTTACAGTCGCGCCCAGAAGCCGCAGCTCATCTCCGCGTCTCACAGCCGTCCACCTGGTGTTAGTACAAGTGTCGCCTCACTGGGCAGTGCAGATGTGTCCATTTTAGCTTGCAGACGATGACGTGTAGCAATTTATGAGCTAACGCAAGTCGTATGTTTTACCGTGTGTATCTGCTAGATACTGCCTCTCATACGGTGGAGAGACTCACTCCTTCTTGTGTCTCGTTCTCCGCACACGAGTTGCCCCTGGCATCGATATAGCACGGGTTTTCTAGCGTCAGCGAAGTCAATATTACACGAATCGAGTCGACATGTTTGCTTGTTACGATGACGGAAGAAGAAGAAATGTGTGTGGAACTTCACTGCATCGGCTGCTCGCCTTTCAGCGCCCCTGTGTCTTATCAGACGAAGGTGACTGTGAAATTGGCAACGAGGCAGAGGTTAACGAACACATGCAAATGGCAACGTTCAACGTCAGCCGAAATAGCTCAGTTGGGAGAGCGTTAGACTGAAGATCTAAAGGTCCCTGGTTCGATCCCGGGTTTCGGCAGGTATTCGTTTTGATGCGACGCCAATGGAATTACTCTGCGTTTGTGATAATGCAACTACCGCTGACAACAAAAATGACTCTCTCCTGTAGCTGTTCTGGTTGTCTAGTGCATGCCATAAGAGGAACTCACTAGACAACTAACTCCCCTAGAAGCAAAAGAATTAAAAATATCCTACCGACTGCATTCCTTTTTCTGTGTCAGGTGGTGAAGAACGTCTTCAACGGAACCGTGAAATGAGCGAAAGCGTGGGAAACATTGCATTCGAAATGCTTGTGAATTTTCCAATTGCCCAGTGAGTGTCGACAAAACACGTAAATTCTCTGCTCCGACGTATGAGGCGTAACAACTAGTGCAATTTGTTGTTACATCGTGTGCCAGCAGTCTTCGAGAGTGTGTTACGAGCTTAGCGTGATAAGTTTGTAGACAGCATGTAGGCGACGTTTTATTAGTAACGGCCCCATACAGCGATTGCACAACAGTAAAGGACATGAGTCAATGTATAGTTGTGCATTGTGGGAGGTTTTGCAGCCTCGTCTGAGCCCGAATAGCTCAGTTGGTAGAGCATTAGGCTTTTAACCTAAGGGTCCAGGGTTCAAGTCCCCGTCGAGGCGGAAATTTTAACACTTTGGTAGCGATTCGTCTGGTAGCGGTGGAAACGCTACGGAAAATAATGCAGTTACGCCGTTTACTGACACCACAGTGCTTTAAACGGTAGCAGTTGCATGTGTCGGGAGAACACCGCGCTAACGGCAGTCGTGGCCGAGTGGTTAAGGCGTCTGACTCGAAATCAGATTCCCTCTGGGAGCGTAGGTTCGAATCCTACCGGCTGCGTGCGATTTTGCGTACAGAGGAGCAAACATTTTCGCACACATGTGACATGCGTGGGCGAATGCGGGTGCAAACCAGTGACGCCATTCTCAACAAGACGAAAATTTCCGTTTTAAGAATACTGAGTTTTCGCGACGACCGCTGCTTACTGTGGCTATCGGTTCACCTCACACTGACACTGACGCTGGGACTGCAGAAAGCCGTCGCTGAGATCGTGAGTTCACAGATGTGCTCGAAAGTGATGGACAGAGCGAACATTTCATTTTCTTTTTAAGAATCGCAATTTCCATCACTCGAGTGCGGCCAAAGCAGTGGTGCAGCGTTTCTTTTCTTAAGATCTCGCAGCTGCTTGGAGGTATGTCGATCGTTTTAAGACGACAGAAAACTAGCGTCAGCGGTGCGTCAGTGGGAAGTCGGTGAAGTCGCCATTGGAGCCATAAGCCAGTAATTACGACATACGAATCACTCGCGCACCGCGCAGCTGTACGATAATGCTCGTGCGTGGGCCCGCATAGCTGAGTCGGTAGAGCGCTAGGTTTTCAACCAAAGGGTCCTGGGTTCAAGTCCCTGTCTGGGCGAAAATTAATACACTTTCGTAACGGCTAATGGAAACCCTACAGAAAAGAGTGAGGCCACGCCGTTTTCTGCCATCAGATTGCTTCTAAAGATGGCGGTTTCAGTTGTCGGGAGTCGCTTCCGCCACCGGCAGTCGTGGCCGAGTGGTTAAGGCGTCTGACTTGAAATCAGATTCCCTCTGGGAGCGTAGGTTCGAGTCCTGCCGACTGCGAAAATTTTCTCGCTCTCAAAAGGCGGACGTTCAGCTGCATCCTAGCAGTTGCGTCACTACTAAACACGTGGGTCACCAGCAATGTGCAGTGCTATTTGATCCAGGGCGCAGCGTTACAGTCGCGCCCAGAAGCCGCAGCTCATCTCCGCGTCTCACAGCCGTCCACCTGGTGTTAGTACAAGTGTCGCCTCACTGGGCAGTGCAGATGTGTCCATTTTAGCTTGCAGACGATGACGTGTAGCAATTTATGAGCTAACGCAAGTCGTATGTTTTACCGTGTGTATCTGCTAGATACTGCCTCTCATACGGTGGAGAGACTCACTCCTTCTTGTGTCTCGTTCTCCGCACACGAGTTGCCCCTGGCATCGATATAGCACGGGTTTTCTAGCGTCAGCGAAGTCAATATTACACGAATCGAGTCGACATGTTTGCTTGTTACGATGACGGAAGAAGAAGAAATGTGTGTGGAACTTCACTGCATCGGCTGCTCGCCTTTCAGCGCCCCTGTGTCTTATCAGACGAAGGTGACTGTGAAATTGGCAACGAGGCAGAGGTTAACGAACACATGCAAATGGCAACGTTCAACGTCAGCCGAAATAGCTCAGTTGGGAGAGCGTTAGACTGAAGATCTAAAGGTCCCTGGTTCGATCCCGGGTTTCGGCAGGTATTCGTTTTGATGCGACGCCAATGGAATTACTCTGCGTTTGTGATAATGCAACTACCGCTGACAACAAAAATGACTCTCTCCTGTAGCTGTTCTGGTTGTCTAGTGCATGCCATAAGAGGAACTCACTAGACAACTAACTCCCCTAGAAGCAAAAGAATTAAAAATATCCTACCGACTGCATTCCTTTTTCTGTGTCAGGTGGTGAAGAACGTCTTCAACGGAACCGTGAAATGAGCGAAAGCGTGGGAAACATTGCATTCGAAATGCTTGTGAATTTTCCAATTGCCCAGTGAGTGTCGACAAAACACGTAAATTCTCTGCTCCGACGTATGAGGCGTAACAACTAGTGCAATTTGTTGTTACATCGTGTGCCAGCAGTCTTCGAGAGTGTGTTACGAGCTTAGCGTGATAAGTTTGTAGACAGCATGTAGGCGACGTTTTATTAGTAACGGCCCCATACAGCGATTGCACAACAGTAAAGGACATGAGTCAATGTATAGTTGTGCATTGTGGGAGGTTTTGCAGCCTCGTCTGAGCCCGAATAGCTCAGTTGGTAGAGCATTAGGCTTTTAACCTAAGGGTCCAGGGTTCAAGTCCCCGTCGAGGCGGAAATTTTAACACTTTGGTAGCGATTCGTCTGGTAGCGGTGGAAACGCTACGGAAAATAATGCAGTTACGCCGTTTACTGACACCACAGTGCTTTAAACGGTAGCAGTTGCATGTGTCGGGAGAACACCGCGCTAACGGCAGTCGTGGCCGAGTGGTTAAGGCGTCTGACTCGAAATCAGATTCCCTCTGGGAGCGTAGGTTCGAATCCTACCGGCTGCGTGCGATTTTGCGTACAGAGGAGCAAACATTTTCGCACACATGTGACATGCGTGGGCGAATGCGGGTGCAAACCAGTGACGCCATTCTCAACAAGACGAAAATTTCCGTTTTAAGAATACTGAGTTTTCGCGACGACCGCTGCTTACTGTGGCTATCGGTTCACCTCACACTGACACTGACGCTGGGACTGCAGAAAGCCGTCGCTGAGATCGTGAGTTCACAGATGTGCTCGAAAGTGATGGACAGAGCGAACATTTCATTTTCTTTTTAAGAATCGCAATTTCCATCACTCGAGTGCGGCCAAAGCAGTGGTGCAGCGTTTCTTTTCTTAAGATCTCGCAGCTGCTTGGAGGTATGTCGATCGTTTTAAGACGACAGAAAACTAGCGTCAGCGGTGCGTCAGTGGGAAGTCGGTGAAGTCGCCATTGGAGCCATAAGCCAGTAATTACGACATACGAATCACTCGCGCACCGCGCAGCTGTACGATAATGCTCGTGCGTGGGCCCGCATAGCTGAGTCGGTAGAGCGCTAGGTTTTCAACCAAAGGGTCCTGGGTTCAAGTCCCTGTCTGGGCGAAAATTAATACACTTTCGTAACGGCTAATGGAAACCCTACAGAAAAGAGTGAGGCCACGCCGTTTTCTGCCATCAGATTGCTTCTAAAGATGGCGGTTTCAGTTGTCGGGAGTCGCTTCCGCCACCGGCAGTCGTGGCCGAGTGGTTAAGGCGTCTGACTTGAAATCAGATTCCCTCTGGGAGCGTAGGTTCGAGTCCTGCCGACTGCGAAAATTTTCTCGCTCTCAAAAGGCGGACGTTCAGCTGCATCCTAGCAGTTGCGTCACTACTAAACACGTGGGTCACCAGCAATGTGCAGTGCTATTTGATCCAGGGCGCAGCGTTACAGTCGCGCCCAGAAGCCGCAGCTCATCTCCGCGTCTCACAGCCGTCCACCTGGTGTTAGTACAAGTGTCGCCTCACTGGGCAGTGCAGATGTGTCCATTTTAGCTTGCAGACGATGACGTGTAGCAATTTATGAGCTAACGCAAGTCGTATGTTTTACCGTGTGTATCTGCTAGATACTGCCTCTCATACGGTGGAGAGACTCACTCCTTCTTGTGTCTCGTTCTCCGCACACGAGTTGCCCCTGGCATCGATATAGCACGGGTTTTCTAGCGTCAGCGAAGTCAATATTACACGAATCGAGTCGACATGTTTGCTTGTTACGATGACGGAAGAAGAAGAAATGTGTGTGGAACTTCACTGCATCGGCTGCTCGCCTTTCAGCGCCCCTGTGTCTTATCAGACGAAGGTGACTGTGAAATTGGCAACGAGGCAGAGGTTAACGAACACATGCAAATGGCAACGTTCAACGTCAGCCGAAATAGCTCAGTTGGGAGAGCGTTAGACTGAAGATCTAAAGGTCCCTGGTTCGATCCCGGGTTTCGGCAGGTATTCGTTTTGATGCGACGCCAATGGAATTACTCTGCGTTTGTGATAATGCAACTACCGCTGACAACAAAAATGACTCTCTCCTGTAGCTGTTCTGGTTGTCTAGTGCATGCCATAAGAGGAACTCACTAGACAACTAACTCCCCTAGAAGCAAAAGAATTAAAAATATCCTACCGACTGCATTCCTTTTTCTGTGTCAGGTGGTGAAGAACGTCTTCAACGGAACCGTGAAATGAGCGAAAGCGTGGGAAACATTGCATTCGAAATGCTTGTGAATTTTCCAATTGCCCAGTGAGTGTCGACAAAACACGTAAATTCTCTGCTCCGACGTATGAGGCGTAACAACTAGTGCAATTTGTTGTTACATCGTGTGCCAGCAGTCTTCGAGAGTGTGTTACGAGCTTAGCGTGATAAGTTTGTAGACAGCATGTAGGCGACGTTTTATTAGTAACGGCCCCATACAGCGATTGCACAACAGTAAAGGACATGAGTCAATGTATAGTTGTGCATTGTGGGAGGTTTTGCAGCCTCGTCTGAGCCCGAATAGCTCAGTTGGTAGAGCATTAGGCTTTTAACCTAAGGGTCCAGGGTTCAAGTCCCCGTCGAGGCGGAAATTTTAACACTTTGGTAGCGATTCGTCTGGTAGCGGTGGAAACGCTACGGAAAATAATGCAGTTACGCCGTTTACTGACACCACAGTGCTTTAAACGGTAGCAGTTGCATGTGTCGGGAGAACACCGCGCTAACGGCAGTCGTGGCCGAGTGGTTAAGGCGTCTGACTCGAAATCAGATTCCCTCTGGGAGCGTAGGTTCGAATCCTACCGGCTGCGTGCGATTTTGCGTACAGAGGAGCAAACATTTTCGCACACATGTGACATGCGTGGGCGAATGCGGGTGCAAACCAGTGACGCCATTCTCAACAAGACGAAAATTTCCGTTTTAAGAATACTGAGTTTTCGCGACGACCGCTGCTTACTGTGGCTATCGGTTCACCTCACACTGACACTGACGCTGGGACTGCAGAAAGCCGTCGCTGAGATCGTGAGTTCACAGATGTGCTCGAAAGTGATGGACAGAGCGAACATTTCATTTTCTTTTTAAGAATCGCAATTTCCATCACTCGAGTGCGGCCAAAGCAGTGGTGCAGCGTTTCTTTTCTTAAGATCTCGCAGCTGCTTGGAGGTATGTCGATCGTTTTAAGACGACAGAAAACTAGCGTCAGCGGTGCGTCAGTGGGAAGTCGGTGAAGTCGCCATTGGAGCCATAAGCCAGTAATTACGACATACGAATCACTCGCGCACCGCGCAGCTGTACGATAATGCTCGTGCGTGGGCCCGCATAGCTGAGTCGGTAGAGCGCTAGGTTTTCAACCAAAGGGTCCTGGGTTCAAGTCCCTGTCTGGGCGAAAATTAATACACTTTCGTAACGGCTAATGGAAACCCTACAGAAAAGAGTGAGGCCACGCCGTTTTCTGCCATCAGATTGCTTCTAAAGATGGCGGTTTCAGTTGTCGGGAGTCGCTTCCGCCACCGGCAGTCGTGGCCGAGTGGTTAAGGCGTCTGACTTGAAATCAGATTCCCTCTGGGAGCGTAGGTTCGAGTCCTGCCGACTGCGAAAATTTTCTCGCTCTCAAAAGGCGGACGTTCAGCTGCATCCTAGCAGTTGCGTCACTACTAAACACGTGGGTCACCAGCAATGTGCAGTGCTATTTGATCCAGGGCGCAGCGTTACAGTCGCGCCCAGAAGCCGCAGCTCATCTCCGCGTCTCACAGCCGTCCACCTGGTGTTAGTACAAGTGTCGCCTCACTGGGCAGTGCAGATGTGTCCATTTTAGCTTGCAGACGATGACGTGTAGCAATTTATGAGCTAACGCAAGTCGTATGTTTTACCGTGTGTATCTGCTAGATACTGCCTCTCATACGGTGGAGAGACTCACTCCTTCTTGTGTCTCGTTCTCCGCACACGAGTTGCCCCTGGCATCGATATAGCACGGGTTTTCTAGCGTCAGCGAAGTCAATATTACACGAATCGAGTCGACATGTTTGCTTGTTACGATGACGGAAGAAGAAGAAATGTGTGTGGAACTTCACTGCATCGGCTGCTCGCCTTTCAGCGCCCCTGTGTCTTATCAGACGAAGGTGACTGTGAAATTGGCAACGAGGCAGAGGTTAACGAACACATGCAAATGGCAACGTTCAACGTCAGCCGAAATAGCTCAGTTGGGAGAGCGTTAGACTGAAGATCTAAAGGTCCCTGGTTCGATCCCGGGTTTCGGCAGGTATTCGTTTTGATGCGACGCCAATGGAATTACTCTGCGTTTGTGATAATGCAACTACCGCTGACAACAAAAATGACTCTCTCCTGTAGCTGTTCTGGTTGTCTAGTGCATGCCATAAGAGGAACTCACTAGACAACTAACTCCCCTAGAAGCAAAAGAATTAAAAATATCCTACCGACTGCATTCCTTTTTCTGTGTCAGGTGGTGAAGAACGTCTTCAACGGAACCGTGAAATGAGCGAAAGCGTGGGAAACATTGCATTCGAAATGCTTGTGAATTTTCCAATTGCCCAGTGAGTGTCGACAAAACACGTAAATTCTCTGCTCCGACGTATGAGGCGTAACAACTAGTGCAATTTGTTGTTACATCGTGTGCCAGCAGTCTTCGAGAGTGTGTTACGAGCTTAGCGTGATAAGTTTGTAGACAGCATGTAGGCGACGTTTTATTAGTAACGGCCCCATACAGCGATTGCACAACAGTAAAGGACATGAGTCAATGTATAGTTGTGCATTGTGGGAGGTTTTGCAGCCTCGTCTGAGCCCGAATAGCTCAGTTGGTAGAGCATTAGGCTTTTAACCTAAGGGTCCAGGGTTCAAGTCCCCGTCGAGGCGGAAATTTTAACACTTTGGTAGCGATTCGTCTGGTAGCGGTGGAAACGCTACGGAAAATAATGCAGTTACGCCGTTTACTGACACCACAGTGCTTTAAACGGTAGCAGTTGCATGTGTCGGGAGAACACCGCGCTAACGGCAGTCGTGGCCGAGTGGTTAAGGCGTCTGACTCGAAATCAGATTCCCTCTGGGAGCGTAGGTTCGAATCCTACCGGCTGCGTGCGATTTTGCGTACAGAGGAGCAAACATTTTCGCACACATGTGACATGCGTGGGCGAATGCGGGTGCAAACCAGTGACGCCATTCTCAACAAGACGAAAATTTCCGTTTTAAGAATACTGAGTTTTCGCGACGACCGCTGCTTACTGTGGCTATCGGTTCACCTCACACTGACACTGACGCTGGGACTGCAGAAAGCCGTCGCTGAGATCGTGAGTTCACAGATGTGCTCGAAAGTGATGGACAGAGCGAACATTTCATTTTCTTTTTAAGAATCGCAATTTCCATCACTCGAGTGCGGCCAAAGCAGTGGTGCAGCGTTTCTTTTCTTAAGATCTCGCAGCTGCTTGGAGGTATGTCGATCGTTTTAAGACGACAGAAAACTAGCGTCAGCGGTGCGTCAGTGGGAAGTCGGTGAAGTCGCCATTGGAGCCATAAGCCAGTAATTACGACATACGAATCACTCGCGCACCGCGCAGCTGTACGATAATGCTCGTGCGTGGGCCCGCATAGCTGAGTCGGTAGAGCGCTAGGTTTTCAACCAAAGGGTCCTGGGTTCAAGTCCCTGTCTGGGCGAAAATTAATACACTTTCGTAACGGCTAATGGAAACCCTACAGAAAAGAGTGAGGCCACGCCGTTTTCTGCCATCAGATTGCTTCTAAAGATGGCGGTTTCAGTTGTCGGGAGTCGCTTCCGCCACCGGCAGTCGTGGCCGAGTGGTTAAGGCGTCTGACTTGAAATCAGATTCCCTCTGGGAGCGTAGGTTCGAGTCCTGCCGACTGCGAAAATTTTCTCGCTCTCAAAAGGCGGACGTTCAGCTGCATCCTAGCAGTTGCGTCACTACTAAACACGTGGGTCACCAGCAATGTGCAGTGCTATTTGATCCAGGGCGCAGCGTTACAGTCGCGCCCAGAAGCCGCAGCTCATCTCCGCGTCTCACAGCCGTCCACCTGGTGTTAGTACAAGTGTCGCCTCACTGGGCAGTGCAGATGTGTCCATTTTAGCTTGCAGACGATGACGTGTAGCAATTTATGAGCTAACGCAAGTCGTATGTTTTACCGTGTGTATCTGCTAGATACTGCCTCTCATACGGTGGAGAGACTCACTCCTTCTTGTGTCTCGTTCTCCGCACACGAGTTGCCCCTGGCATCGATATAGCACGGGTTTTCTAGCGTCAGCGAAGTCAATATTACACGAATCGAGTCGACATGTTTGCTTGTTACGATGACGGAAGAAGAAGAAATGTGTGTGGAACTTCACTGCATCGGCTGCTCGCCTTTCAGCGCCCCTGTGTCTTATCAGACGAAGGTGACTGTGAAATTGGCAACGAGGCAGAGGTTAACGAACACATGCAAATGGCAACGTTCAACGTCAGCCGAAATAGCTCAGTTGGGAGAGCGTTAGACTGAAGATCTAAAGGTCCCTGGTTCGATCCCGGGTTTCGGCAGGTATTCGTTTTGATGCGACGCCAATGGAATTACTCTGCGTTTGTGATAATGCAACTACCGCTGACAACAAAAATGACTCTCTCCTGTAGCTGTTCTGGTTGTCTAGTGCATGCCATAAGAGGAACTCACTAGACAACTAACTCCCCTAGAAGCAAAAGAATTAAAAATATCCTACCGACTGCATTCCTTTTTCTGTGTCAGGTGGTGAAGAACGTCTTCAACGGAACCGTGAAATGAGCGAAAGCGTGGGAAACATTGCATTCGAAATGCTTGTGAATTTTCCAATTGCCCAGTGAGTGTCGACAAAACACGTAAATTCTCTGCTCCGACGTATGAGGCGTAACAACTAGTGCAATTTGTTGTTACATCGTGTGCCAGCAGTCTTCGAGAGTGTGTTACGAGCTTAGCGTGATAAGTTTGTAGACAGCATGTAGGCGACGTTTTATTAGTAACGGCCCCATACAGCGATTGCACAACAGTAAAGGACATGAGTCAATGTATAGTTGTGCATTGTGGGAGGTTTTGCAGCCTCGTCTGAGCCCGAATAGCTCAGTTGGTAGAGCATTAGGCTTTTAACCTAAGGGTCCAGGGTTCAAGTCCCCGTCGAGGCGGAAATTTTAACACTTTGGTAGCGATTCGTCTGGTAGCGGTGGAAACGCTACGGAAAATAATGCAGTTACGCCGTTTACTGACACCACAGTGCTTTAAACGGTAGCAGTTGCATGTGTCGGGAGAACACCGCGCTAACGGCAGTCGTGGCCGAGTGGTTAAGGCGTCTGACTCGAAATCAGATTCCCTCTGGGAGCGTAGGTTCGAATCCTACCGGCTGCGTGCGATTTTGCGTACAGAGGAGCAAACATTTTCGCACACATGTGACATGCGTGGGCGAATGCGGGTGCAAACCAGTGACGCCATTCTCAACAAGACGAAAATTTCCGTTTTAAGAATACTGAGTTTTCGCGACGACCGCTGCTTACTGTGGCTATCGGTTCACCTCACACTGACACTGACGCTGGGACTGCAGAAAGCCGTCGCTGAGATCGTGAGTTCACAGATGTGCTCGAAAGTGATGGACAGAGCGAACATTTCATTTTCTTTTTAAGAATCGCAATTTCCATCACTCGAGTGCGGCCAAAGCAGTGGTGCAGCGTTTCTTTTCTTAAGATCTCGCAGCTGCTTGGAGGTATGTCGATCGTTTTAAGACGACAGAAAACTAGCGTCAGCGGTGCGTCAGTGGGAAGTCGGTGAAGTCGCCATTGGAGCCATAAGCCAGTAATTACGACATACGAATCACTCGCGCACCGCGCAGCTGTACGATAATGCTCGTGCGTGGGCCCGCATAGCTGAGTCGGTAGAGCGCTAGGTTTTCAACCAAAGGGTCCTGGGTTCAAGTCCCTGTCTGGGCGAAAATTAATACACTTTCGTAACGGCTAATGGAAACCCTACAGAAAAGAGTGAGGCCACGCCGTTTTCTGCCATCAGATTGCTTCTAAAGATGGCGGTTTCAGTTGTCGGGAGTCGCTTCCGCCACCGGCAGTCGTGGCCGAGTGGTTAAGGCGTCTGACTTGAAATCAGATTCCCTCTGGGAGCGTAGGTTCGAGTCCTGCCGACTGCGAAAATTTTCTCGCTCTCAAAAGGCGGACGTTCAGCTGCATCCTAGCAGTTGCGTCACTACTAAACACGTGGGTCACCAGCAATGTGCAGTGCTATTTGATCCAGGGCGCAGCGTTACAGTCGCGCCCAGAAGCCGCAGCTCATCTCCGCGTCTCACAGCCGTCCACCTGGTGTTAGTACAAGTGTCGCCTCACTGGGCAGTGCAGATGTGTCCATTTTAGCTTGCAGACGATGACGTGTAGCAATTTATGAGCTAACGCAAGTCGTATGTTTTACCGTGTGTATCTGCTAGATACTGCCTCTCATACGGTGGAGAGACTCACTCCTTCTTGTGTCTCGTTCTCCGCACACGAGTTGCCCCTGGCATCGATATAGCACGGGTTTTCTAGCGTCAGCGAAGTCAATATTACACGAATCGAGTCGACATGTTTGCTTGTTACGATGACGGAAGAAGAAGAAATGTGTGTGGAACTTCACTGCATCGGCTGCTCGCCTTTCAGCGCCCCTGTGTCTTATCAGACGAAGGTGACTGTGAAATTGGCAACGAGGCAGAGGTTAACGAACACATGCAAATGGCAACGTACAACGTCAGCCGAAATAGCTCAGTTGGGAGAGCGTTAGACTGAAGATCTAAAGGTCCCTGGTTCGATCCCGGGTTTCGGCAGGTATTCGTTTTGATGCGACGCCAATGGAATTACTCTGCGTTTGTGATAATGCAACTACCGCTGACAACAAAAATGACTCTCTCCTGTAGCTGTTCTGGTTGTCTAGTGCATGCCATAAGAGGAACTCACTAGACAACTAACTCCCCTAGAAGCAAAAGAATTAAAAATATCCTACCGACTGCATTCCTTTTTCTGTGTCAGGTGGTGAAGAACGTCTTCAACGGAACCGTGAAATGAGCGAAAGCGTGGGAAACATTGCATTCGAAATGCTTGTGAATTTTCCAATTGCCCAGTGAGTGTCGACAAAACACGTAAATTCTCTGCTCCGACGTATGAGGCGTAACAACTAGTGCAATTTGTTGTTACATCGTGTGCCAGCAGTCTTCGAGAGTGTGTTACGAGCTTAGCGTGATAAGTTTGTAGACAGCATGTAGGCGACGTTTTATTAGTAACGGCCCCATACAGCGATTGCACAACAGTAAAGGACATGAGTCAATGTATAGTTGTGCATTGTGGGAGGTTTTGCAGCCTCGTCTGAGCCCGAATAGCTCAGTTGGTAGAGCATTAGGCTTTTAACCTAAGGGTCCAGGGTTCAAGTCCCCGTCGAGGCGGAAATTTTAACACTTTGGTAGCGATTCGTCTGGTAGCGGTGGAAACGCTACGGAAAATAATGCAGTTACGCCGTTTACTGACACCACAGTGCTTTAAACGGTAGCAGTTGCATGTGTCGGGAGAACACCGCGCTAACGGCAGTCGTGGCCGAGTGGTTAAGGCGTCTGACTCGAAATCAGATTCCCTCTGGGAGCGTAGGTTCGAATCCTACCGGCTGCGTGCGATTTTGCGTACAGAGGAGCAAACATTTTCGCACACATGTGACATGCGTGGGCGAATGCGGGTGCAAACCAGTGACGCCATTCTCAACAAGACGAAAATTTCCGTTTTAAGAATACTGAGTTTTCGCGACGACCGCTGCTTACTGTGGCTATCGGTTCACCTCACACTGACACTGACGCTGGGACTGCAGAAAGCCGTCGCTGAGATCGTGAGTTCACAGATGTGCTCGAAAGTGATGGACAGAGCGAACATTTCATTTTCTTTTTAAGAATCGCAATTTCCATCACTCGAGTGCGGCCAAAGCAGTGGTGCAGCGTTTCTTTTCTTAAGATCTCGCAGCTGCTTGGAGGTATGTCGATCGTTTTAAGACGACAGAAAACTAGCGTCAGCGGTGCGTCAGTGGGAAGTCGGTGAAGTCGCCATTGGAGCCATAAGCCAGTAATTACGACATACGAATCACTCGCGCACCGCGCAGCTGTACGATAATGCTCGTGCGTGGGCCCGCATAGCTGAGTCGGTAGAGCGCTAGGTTTTCAACCAAAGGGTCCTGGGTTCAAGTCCCTGTCTGGGCGAAAATTAATACACTTTCGTAACGGCTAATGGAAACCCTACAGAAAAGAGTGAGGCCACGCCGTTTTCTGCCATCAGATTGCTTCTAAAGATGGCGGTTTCAGTTGTCGGGAGTCGCTTCCGCCACCGGCAGTCGTGGCCGAGTGGTTAAGGCGTCTGACTTGAAATCAGATTCCCTCTGGGAGCGTAGGTTCGAGTCCTGCCGACTGCGAAAATTTTCTCGCTCTCAAAAGGCGGACGTTCAGCTGCATCCTAGCAGTTGCGTCACTACTAAACACGTGGGTCACCAGCAATGTGCAGTGCTATTTGATCCAGGGCGCAGCGTTACAGTCGCGCCCAGAAGCCGCAGCTCATCTCCGCGTCTCACAGCCGTCCACCTGGTGTTAGTACAAGTGTCGCCTCACTGGGCAGTGCAGATGTGTCCATTTTAGCTTGCAGACGATGACGTGTAGCAATTTATGAGCTAACGCAAGTCGTATGTTTTACCGTGTGTATCTGCTAGATACTGCCTCTCATACGGTGGAGAGACTCACTCCTTCTTGTGTCTCGTTCTCCGCACACGAGTTGCCCCTGGCATCGATATAGCACGGGTTTTCTAGCGTCAGCGAAGTCAATATTACACGAATCGAGTCGACATGTTTGCTTGTTACGATGACGGAAGAAGAAGAAATGTGTGTGGAACTTCACTGCATCGGCTGCTCGCCTTTCAGCGCCCCTGTGTCTTATCAGACGAAGGTGACTGTGAAATTGGCAACGAGGCAGAGGTTAACGAACACATGCAAATGGCAACGTTCAACGTCAGCCGAAATAGCTCAGTTGGGAGAGCGTTAGACTGAAGATCTAAAGGTCCCTGGTTCGATCCCGGGTTTCGGCAGGTATTCGTTTTGATGCGACGCCAATGGAATTACTCTGCGTTTGTGATAATGCAACTACCGCTGACAACAAAAATGACTCTCTCCTGTAGCTGTTCTGGTTGTCTAGTGCATGCCATAAGAGGAACTCACTAGACAACTAACTCCCCTAGAAGCAAAAGAATTAAAAATATCCTACCGACTGCATTCCTTTTTCTGTGTCAGGTGGTGAAGAACGTCTTCAACGGAACCGTGAAATGAGCGAAAGCGTGGGAAACATTGCATTCGAAATGCTTGTGAATTTTCCAATTGCCCAGTGAGTGTCGACAAAACACGTAAATTCTCTGCTCCGACGTATGAGGCGTAACAACTAGTGCAATTTGTTGTTACATCGTGTGCCAGCAGTCTTCGAGAGTGTGTTACGAGCTTAGCGTGATAAGTTTGTAGACAGCATGTAGGCGACGTTTTATTAGTAACGGCCCCATACAGCGATTGCACAACAGTAAAGGACATGAGTCAATGTATAGTTGTGCATTGTGGGAGGTTTTGCAGCCTCGTCTGAGCCCGAATAGCTCAGTTGGTAGAGCATTAGGCTTTTAACCTAAGGGTCCAGGGTTCAAGTCCCCGTCGAGGCGGAAATTTTAACACTTTGGTAGCGATTCGTCTGGTAGCGGTGGAAACGCTACGGAAAATAATGCAGTTACGCCGTTTACTGACACCACAGTGCTTTAAACGGTAGCAGTTGCATGTGTCGGGAGAACACCGCGCTAACGGCAGTCGTGGCCGAGTGGTTAAGGCGTCTGACTCGAAATCAGATTCCCTCTGGGAGCGTAGGTTCGAATCCTACCGGCTGCGTGCGATTTTGCGTACAGAGGAGCAAACATTTTCGCACACATGTGACATGCGTGGGCGAATGCGGGTGCAAACCAGTGACGCCATTCTCAACAAGACGAAAATTTCCGTTTTAAGAATACTGAGTTTTCGCGACGACCGCTGCTTACTGTGGCTATCGGTTCACCTCACACTGACACTGACGCTGGGACTGCAGAAAGCCGTCGCTGAGATCGTGAGTTCACAGATGTGCTCGAAAGTGATGGACAGAGCGAACATTTCATTTTCTTTTTAAGAATCGCAATTTCCATCACTCGAGTGCGGCCAAAGCAGTGGTGCAGCGTTTCTTTTCTTAAGATCTCGCAGCTGCTTGGAGGTATGTCGATCGTTTTAAGACGACAGAAAACTAGCGTCAGCGGTGCGTCAGTGGGAAGTCGGTGAAGTCGCCATTGGAGCCATAAGCCAGTAATTACGACATACGAATCACTCGCGCACCGCGCAGCTGTACGATAATGCTCGTGCGTGGGCCCGCATAGCTGAGTCGGTAGAGCGCTAGGTTTTCAACCAAAGGGTCCTGGGTTCAAGTCCCTGTCTGGGCGAAAATTAATACACTTTCGTAACGGCTAATGGAAACCCTACAGAAAAGAGTGAGGCCACGCCGTTTTCTGCCATCAGATTGCTTCTAAAGATGGCGGTTTCAGTTGTCGGGAGTCGCTTCCGCCACCGGCAGTCGTGGCCGAGTGGTTAAGGCGTCTGACTTGAAATCAGATTCCCTCTGGGAGCGTAGGTTCGAGTCCTGCCGACTGCGAAAATTTTCTCGCTCTCAAAAGGCGGACGTTCAGCTGCATCCTAGCAGTTGCGTCACTACTAAACACGTGGGTCACCAGCAATGTGCAGTGCTATTTGATCCAGGGCGCAGCGTTACAGTCGCGCCCAGAAGCCGCAGCTCATCTCCGCGTCTCACAGCCGTCCACCTGGTGTTAGTACAAGTGTCGCCTCACTGGGCAGTGCAGATGTGTCCATTTTAGCTTGCAGACGATGACGTGTAGCAATTTATGAGCTAACGCAAGTCGTATGTTTTACCGTGTGTATCTGCTAGATACTGCCTCTCATACGGTGGAGAGACTCACTCCTTCTTGTGTCTCGTTCTCCGCACACGAGTTGCCCCTGGCATCGATATAGCACGGGTTTTCTAGCGTCAGCGAAGTCAATATTACACGAATCGAGTCGACATGTTTGCTTGTTACGATGACGGAAGAAGAAGAAATGTGTGTGGAACTTCACTGCATCGGCTGCTCGCCTTTCAGCGCCCCTGTGTCTTATCAGACGAAGGTGACTGTGAAATTGGCAACGAGGCAGAGGTTAACGAACACATGCAAATGGCAACGTTCAACGTCAGCCGAAATAGCTCAGTTGGGAGAGCGTTAGACTGAAGATCTAAAGGTCCCTGGTTCGATCCCGGGTTTCGGCAGGTATTCGTTTTGATGCGACGCCAATGGAATTACTCTGCGTTTGTGATAATGCAACTACCGCTGACAACAAAAATGACTCTCTCCTGTAGCTGTTCTGGTTGTCTAGTGCATGCCATAAGAGGAACTCACTAGACAACTAACTCCCCTAGAAGCAAAAGAATTAAAAATATCCTACCGACTGCATTCCTTTTTCTGTGTCAGGTGGTGAAGAACGTCTTCAACGGAACCGTGAAATGAGCGAAAGCGTGGGAAACATTGCATTCGAAATGCTTGTGAATTTTCCAATTGCCCAGTGAGTGTCGACAAAACACGTAAATTCTCTGCTCCGACGTATGAGGCGTAACAACTAGTGCAATTTGTTGTTACATCGTGTGCCAGCAGTCTTCGAGAGTGTGTTACGAGCTTAGCGTGATAAGTTTGTAGACAGCATGTAGGCGACGTTTTATTAGTAACGGCCCCATACAGCGATTGCACAACAGTAAAGGACATGAGTCAATGTATAGTTGTGCATTGTGGGAGGTTTTGCAGCCTCGTCTGAGCCCGAATAGCTCAGTTGGTAGAGCATTAGGCTTTTAACCTAAGGGTCCAGGGTTCAAGTCCCCGTCGAGGCGGAAATTTTAACACTTTGGTAGCGATTCGTCTGGTAGCGGTGGAAACGCTACGGAAAATAATGCAGTTACGCCGTTTACTGACACCACAGTGCTTTAAACGGTAGCAGTTGCATGTGTCGGGAGAACACCGCGCTAACGGCAGTCGTGGCCGAGTGGTTAAGGCGTCTGACTCGAAATCAGATTCCCTCTGGGAGCGTAGGTTCGAATCCTACCGGCTGCGTGCGATTTTGCGTACAGAGGAGCAAACATTTTCGCACACATGTGACATGCGTGGGCGAATGCGGGTGCAAACCAGTGACGCCATTCTCAACAAGACGAAAATTTCCGTTTTAAGAATACTGAGTTTTCGCGACGACCGCTGCTTACTGTGGCTATCGGTTCACCTCACACTGACACTGACGCTGGGACTGCAGAAAGCCGTCGCTGAGATCGTGAGTTCACAGATGTGCTCGAAAGTGATGGACAGAGCGAACATTTCATTTTCTTTTTAAGAATCGCAATTTCCATCACTCGAGTGCGGCCAAAGCAGTGGTGCAGCGTTTCTTTTCTTAAGATCTCGCAGCTGCTTGGAGGTATGTCGATCGTTTTAAGACGACAGAAAACTAGCGTCAGCGGTGCGTCAGTGGGAAGTCGGTGAAGTCGCCATTGGAGCCATAAGCCAGTAATTACGACATACGAATCACTCGCGCACCGCGCAGCTGTACGATAATGCTCGTGCGTGGGCCCGCATAGCTGAGTCGGTAGAGCGCTAGGTTTTCAACCAAAGGGTCCTGGGTTCAAGTCCCTGTCTGGGCGAAAATTAATACACTTTCGTAACGGCTAATGGAAACCCTACAGAAAAGAGTGAGGCCACGCCGTTTTCTGCCATCAGATTGCTTCTAAAGATGGCGGTTTCAGTTGTCGGGAGTCGCTTCCGCCACCGGCAGTCGTGGCCGAGTGGTTAAGGCGTCTGACTTGAAATCAGATTCCCTCTGGGAGCGTAGGTTCGAGTCCTGCCGACTGCGAAAATTTTCTCGCTCTCAAAAGGCGGACGTTCAGCTGCATCCTAGCAGTTGCGTCACTACTAAACACGTGGGTCACCAGCAATGTGCAGTGCTATTTGATCCAGGGCGCAGCGTTACAGTCGCGCCCAGAAGCCGCAGCTCATCTCCGCGTCTCACAGCCGTCCACCTGGTGTTAGTACAAGTGTCGCCTCACTGGGCAGTGCAGATGTGTCCATTTTAGCTTGCAGACGATGACGTGTAGCAATTTATGAGCTAACGCAAGTCGTATGTTTTACCGTGTGTATCTGCTAGATACTGCCTCTCATACGGTGGAGAGACTCACTCCTTCTTGTGTCTCGTTCTCCGCACACGAGTTGCCCCTGGCATCGATATAGCGCGGGTTTTCTAGCGTCAGCGAAGTCAATATTACACGAATCGAGTCGACATGTTTGCTTGTTACGATGACGGAAGAAGAAGAAATGTGTGTGGAACTTCACTGCATCGGCTGCTCGCCTTTCAGCGCCCCTGTGTCTTATCAGACGAAGGTGACTGTGAAATTGGCAACGAGGCAGAGGTTAACGAACACATGCAAATGGCAACGTTCAACGTCAGCCGAAATAGCTCAGTTGGGAGAGCGTTAGACTGAAGATCTAAAGGTCCCTGGTTCGATCCCGGGTTTCGGCAGGTATTCGTTTTGATGCGACGCCAATGGAATTACTCTGCGTTTGTGATAATGCAACTACCGCTGACAACAAAAATGACTCTCTCCTGTAGCTGTTCTGGTTGTCTAGTGCATGCCATAAGAGGAACTCACTAGACAACTAACTCCCCTAGAAGCAAAAGAATTAAAAATATCCTACCGACTGCATTCCTTTTTCTGTGTCAGGTGGTGAAGAACGTCTTCAACGGAACCGTGAAATGAGCGAAAGCGTGGGAAACATTGCATTCGAAATGCTTGTGAATTTTCCAATTGCCCAGTGAGTGTCGACAAAACACGTAAATTCTCTGCTCCGACGTATGAGGCGTAACAACTAGTGCAATTTGTTGTTACATCGTGTGCCAGCAGTCTTCGAGAGTGTGTTACGAGCTTAGCGTGATAAGTTTGTAGACAGCATGTAGGCGACGTTTTATTAGTAACGGCCCCATACAGCGATTGCACAACAGTAAAGGACATGAGTCAATGTATAGTTGTGCATTGTGGGAGGTTTTGCAGCCTCGTCTGAGCCCGAATAGCTCAGTTGGTAGAGCATTAGGCTTTTAACCTAAGGGTCCAGGGTTCAAGTCCCCGTCGAGGCGGAAATTTTAACACTTTGGTAGCGATTCGTCTGGTAGCGGTGGAAACGCTACGGAAAATAATGCAGTTACGCCGTTTACTGACACCACAGTGCTTTAAACGGTAGCAGTTGCATGTGTCGGGAGAACACCGCGCTAACGGCAGTCGTGGCCGAGTGGTTAAGGCGTCTGACTCGAAATCAGATTCCCTCTGGGAGCGTAGGTTCGAATCCTACCGGCTGCGTGCGATTTTGCGTACAGAGGAGCAAACATTTTCGCACACATGTGACATGCGTGGGCGAATGCGGGTGCAAACCAGTGACGCCATTCTCAACAAGACGAAAATTTCCGTTTTAAGAATACTGAGTTTTCGCGACGACCGCTGCTTACTGTGGCTATCGGTTCACCTCACACTGACACTGACGCTGGGACTGCAGAAAGCCGTCGCTGAGATCGTGAGTTCACAGATGTGCTCGAAAGTGATGGACAGAGCGAACATTTCATTTTCTTTTTAAGAATCGCAATTTCCATCACTCGAGTGCGGCCAAAGCAGTGGTGCAGCGTTTCTTTTCTTAAGATCTCGCAGCTGCTTGGAGGTATGTCGATCGTTTTAAGACGACAGAAAACTAGCGTCAGCGGTGCGTCAGTGGGAAGTCGGTGAAGTCGCCATTGGAGCCATAAGCCAGTAATTACGACATACGAATCACTCGCGCACCGCGCAGCTGTACGATAATGCTCGTGCGTGGGCCCGCATAGCTGAGTCGGTAGAGCGCTAGGTTTTCAACCAAAGGGTCCTGGGTTCAAGTCCCTGTCTGGGCGAAAATTAATACACTTTCGTAACGGCTAATGGAAACCCTACAGAAAAGAGTGAGGCCACGCCGTTTTCTGCCATCAGATTGCTTCTAAAGATGGCGGTTTCAGTTGTCGGGAGTCGCTTCCGCCACCGGCAGTCGTGGCCGAGTGGTTAAGGCGTCTGACTTGAAATCAGATTCCCTCTGGGAGCGTAGGTTCGAGTCCTGCCGACTGCGAAAATTTTCTCGCTCTCAAAAGGCGGACGTTCAGCTGCATCCTAGCAGTTGCGTCACTACTAAACACGTGGGTCACCAGCAATGTGCAGTGCTATTTGATCCAGGGCGCAGCGTTACAGTCGCGCCCAGAAGCCGCAGCTCATCTCCGCGTCTCACAGCCGTCCACCTGGTGTTAGTACAAGTGTCGCCTCACTGGGCAGTGCAGATGTGTCCATTTTAGCTTGCAGACGATGACGTGTAGCAATTTATGAGCTAACGCAAGTCGTATGTTTTACCGTGTGTATCTGCTAGATACTGCCTCTCATACGGTGGAGAGACTCACTCCTTCTTGTGTCTCGTTCTCCGCACACGAGTTGCCCCTGGCATCGATATAGCACGGGTTTTCTAGCGTCAGCGAAGTCAATATTACACGAATCGAGTCGACATGTTTGCTTGTTACGATGACGGAAGAAGAAGAAATGTGTGTGGAACTTCACTGCATCGGCTGCTCGCCTTTCAGCGCCCCTGTGTCTTATCAGACGAAGGTGACTGTGAAATTGGCAACGAGGCAGAGGTTAACGAACACATGCAAATGGCAACGTTCAACGTCAGCCGAAATAGCTCAGTTGGGAGAGCGTTAGACTGAAGATCTAAAGGTCCCTGGTTCGATCCCGGGTTTCGGCAGGTATTCGTTTTGATGCGACGCCAATGGAATTACTCTGCGTTTGTGATAATGCAACTACCGCTGACAACAAAAATGACTCTCTCCTGTAGCTGTTCTGGTTGTCTAGTGCATGCCATAAGAGGAACTCACTAGACAACTAACTCCCCTAGAAGCAAAAGAATTAAAAATATCCTACCGACTGCATTCCTTTTTCTGTGTCAGGTGGTGAAGAACGTCTTCAACGGAACCGTGAAATGAGCGAAAGCGTGGGAAACATTGCATTCGAAATGCTTGTGAATTTTCCAATTGCCCAGTGAGTGTCGACAAAACACGTAAATTCTCTGCTCCGACGTATGAGGCGTAACAACTAGTGCAATTTGTTGTTACATCGTGTGCCAGCAGTCTTCGAGAGTGTGTTACGAGCTTAGCGTGATAAGTTTGTAGACAGCATGTAGGCGACGTTTTATTAGTAACGGCCCCATACAGCGATTGCACAACAGTAAAGGACATGAGTCAATGTATAGTTGTGCATTGTGGGAGGTTTTGCAGCCTCGTCTGAGCCCGAATAGCTCAGTTGGTAGAGCATTAGGCTTTTAACCTAAGGGTCCAGGGTTCAAGTCCCCGTCGAGGCGGAAATTTTAACACTTTGGTAGCGATTCGTCTGGTAGCGGTGGAAACGCTACGGAAAATAATGCAGTTACGCCGTTTACTGACACCACAGTGCTTTAAACGGTAGCAGTTGCATGTGTCGGGAGAACACCGCGCTAACGGCAGTCGTGGCCGAGTGGTTAAGGCGTCTGACTCGAAATCAGATTCCCTCTGGGAGCGTAGGTTCGAATCCTACCGGCTGCGTGCGATTTTGCGTACAGAGGAGCAAACATTTTCGCACACATGTGACATGCGTGGGCGAATGCGGGTGCAAACCAGTGACGCCATTCTCAACAAGACGAAAATTTCCGTTTTAAGAATACTGAGTTTTCGCGACGACCGCTGCTTACTGTGGCTATCGGTTCACCTCACACTGACACTGACGCTGGGACTGCAGAAAGCCGTCGCTGAGATCGTGAGTTCACAGATGTGCTCGAAAGTGATGGACAGAGCGAACATTTCATTTTCTTTTTAAGAATCGCAATTTCCATCACTCGAGTGCGGCCAAAGCAGTGGTGCAGCGTTTCTTTTCTTAAGATCTCGCAGCTGCTTGGAGGTATGTCGATCGTTTTAAGACGACAGAAAACTAGCGTCAGCGGTGCGTCAGTGGGAAGTCGGTGAAGTCGCCATTGGAGCCATAAGCCAGTAATTACGACATACGAATCACTCGCGCACCGCGCAGCTGTACGATAATGCTCGTGCGTGGGCCCGCATAGCTGAGTCGGTAGAGCGCTAGGTTTTCAACCAAAGGGTCCTGGGTTCAAGTCCCTGTCTGGGCGAAAATTAATACACTTTCGTAACGGCTAATGGAAACCCTACAGAAAAGAGTGAGGCCACGCCGTTTTCTGCCATCAGATTGCTTCTAAAGATGGCGGTTTCAGTTGTCGGGAGTCGCTTCCGCCACCGGCAGTCGTGGCCGAGTGGTTAAGGCGTCTGACTTGAAATCAGATTCCCTCTGGGAGCGTAGGTTCGAGTCCTGCCGACTGCGAAAATTTTCTCGCTCTCAAAAGGCGGACGTTCAGCTGCATCCTAGCAGTTGCGTCACTACTAAACACGTGGGTCACCAGCAATGTGCAGTGCTATTTGATCCAGGGCGCAGCGTTACAGTCGCGCCCAGAAGCCGCAGCTCATCTCCGCGTCTCACAGCCGTCCACCTGGTGTTAGTACAAGTGTCGCCTCACTGGGCAGTGCAGATGTGTCCATTTTAGCTTGCAGACGATGACGTGTAGCAATTTATGAGCTAACGCAAGTCGTATGTTTTACCGTGTGTATCTGCTAGATACTGCCTCTCATACGGTGGAGAGACTCACTCCTTCTTGTGTCTCGTTCTCCGCACACGAGTTGCCCCTGGCATCGATATAGCACGGGTTTTCTAGCGTCAGCGAAGTCAATATTACACGAATCGAGTCGACATGTTTGCTTGTTACGATGACGGAAGAAGAAGAAATGTGTGTGGAACTTCACTGCATCGGCTGCTCGCCTTTCAGCGCCCCTGTGTCTTATCAGACGAAGGTGACTGTGAAATTGGCAACGAGGCAGAGGTTAACGAACACATGCAAATGGCAACGTTCAACGTCAGCCGAAATAGCTCAGTTGGGAGAGCGTTAGACTGAAGATCTAAAGGTCCCTGGTTCGATCCCGGGTTTCGGCAGGTATTCGTTTTGATGCGACGCCAATGGAATTACTCTGCGTTTGTGATAATGCAACTACCGCTGACAACAAAAATGACTCTCTCCTGTAGCTGTTCTGGTTGTCTAGTGCATGCCATAAGAGGAACTCACTAGACAACTAACTCCCCTAGAAGCAAAAGAATTAAAAATATCCTACCGACTGCATTCCTTTTTCTGTGTCAGGTGGTGAAGAACGTCTTCAACGGAACCGTGAAATGAGCGAAAGCGTGGGAAACATTGCATTCGAAATGCTTGTGAATTTTCCAATTGCCCAGTGAGTGTCGACAAAACACGTAAATTCTCTGCTCCGACGTATGAGGCGTAACAACTAGTGCAATTTGTTGTTACATCGTGTGCCAGCAGTCTTCGAGAGTGTGTTACGAGCTTAGCGTGATAAGTTTGTAGACAGCATGTAGGCGACGTTTTATTAGTAACGGCCCCATACAGCGATTGCACAACAGTAAAGGACATGAGTCAATGTATAGTTGTGCATTGTGGGAGGTTTTGCAGCCTCGTCTGAGCCCGAATAGCTCAGTTGGTAGAGCATTAGGCTTTTAACCTAAGGGTCCAGGGTTCAAGTCCCCGTCGAGGCGGAAATTTTAACACTTTGGTAGCGATTCGTCTGGTAGCGGTGGAAACGCTACGGAAAATAATGCAGTTACGCCGTTTACTGACACCACAGTGCTTTAAACGGTAGCAGTTGCATGTGTCGGGAGAACACCGCGCTAACGGCAGTCGTGGCCGAGTGGTTAAGGCGTCTGACTCGAAATCAGATTCCCTCTGGGAGCGTAGGTTCGAATCCTACCGGCTGCGTGCGATTTTGCGTACAGAGGAGCAAACATTTTCGCACACATGTGACATGCGTGGGCGAATGCGGGTGCAAACCAGTGACGCCATTCTCAACAAGACGAAAATTTCCGTTTTAAGAATACTGAGTTTTCGCGACGACCGCTGCTTACTGTGGCTATCGGTTCACCTCACACTGACACTGACGCTGGGACTGCAGAAAGCCGTCGCTGAGATCGTGAGTTCACAGATGTGCTCGAAAGTGATGGACAGAGCGAACATTTCATTTTCTTTTTAAGAATCGCAATTTCCATCACTCGAGTGCGGCCAAAGCAGTGGTGCAGCGTTTCTTTTCTTAAGATCTCGCAGCTGCTTGGAGGTATGTCGATCGTTTTAAGACGACAGAAAACTAGCGTCAGCGGTGCGTCAGTGGGAAGTCGGTGAAGTCGCCATTGGAGCCATAAGCCAGTAATTACGACATACGAATCACTCGCGCACCGCGCAGCTGTACGATAATGCTCGTGCGTGGGCCCGCATAGCTGAGTCGGTAGAGCGCTAGGTTTTCAACCAAAGGGTCCTGGGTTCAAGTCCCTGTCTGGGCGAAAATTAATACACTTTCGTAACGGCTAATGGAAACCCTACAGAAAAGAGTGAGGCCACGCCGTTTTCTGCCATCAGATTGCTTCTAAAGATGGCGGTTTCAGTTGTCGGGAGTCGCTTCCGCCACCGGCAGTCGTGGCCGAGTGGTTAAGGCGTCTGACTTGAAATCAGATTCCCTCTGGGAGCGTAGGTTCGAGTCCTGCCGACTGCGAAAATTTTCTCGCTCTCAAAAGGCGGACGTTCAGCTGCATCCTAGCAGTTGCGTCACTACTAAACACGTGGGTCACCAGCAATGTGCAGTGCTATTTGATCCAGGGCGCAGCGTTACAGTCGCGCCCAGAAGCCGCAGCTCATCTCCGCGTCTCACAGCCGTCCACCTGGTGTTAGTACAAGTGTCGCCTCACTGGGCAGTGCAGATGTGTCCATTTTAGCTTGCAGACGATGACGTGTAGCAATTTATGAGCTAACGCAAGTCGTATGTTTTACCGTGTGTATCTGCTAGATACTGCCTCTCATACGGTGGAGAGACTCACTCCTTCTTGTGTCTCGTTCTCCGCACACGAGTTGCCCCTGGCATCGATATAGCACGGGTTTTCTAGCGTCAGCGAAGTCAATATTACACGAATCGAGTCGACATGTTTGCTTGTTACGATGACGGAAGAAGAAGAAATGTGTGTGGAACTTCACTGCATCGGCTGCTCGCCTTTCAGCGCCCCTGTGTCTTATCAGACGAAGGTGACTGTGAAATTGGCAACGAGGCAGAGGTTAACGAACACATGCAAATGGCAACGTTCAACGTCAGCCGAAATAGCTCAGTTGGGAGAGCGTTAGACTGAAGATCTAAAGGTCCCTGGTTCGATCCCGGGTTTCGGCAGGTATTCGTTTTGATGCGACGCCAATGGAATTACTCTGCGTTTGTGATAATGCAACTACCGCTGACAACAAAAATGACTCTCTCCTGTAGCTGTTCTGGTTGTCTAGTGCATGCCATAAGAGGAACTCACTAGACAACTAACTCCCCTAGAAGCAAAAGAATTAAAAATATCCTACCGACTGCATTCCTTTTTCTGTGTCAGGTGGTGAAGAACGTCTTCAACGGAACCGTGAAATGAGCGAAAGCGTGGGAAACATTGCATTCGAAATGCTTGTGAATTTTCCAATTGCCCAGTGAGTGTCGACAAAACACGTAAATTCTCTGCTCCGACGTATGAGGCGTAACAACTAGTGCAATTTGTTGTTACATCGTGTGCCAGCAGTCTTCGAGAGTGTGTTACGAGCTTAGCGTGATAAGTTTGTAGACAGCATGTAGGCGACGTTTTATTAGTAACGGCCCCATACAGCGATTGCACAACAGTAAAGGACATGAGTCAATGTATAGTTGTGCATTGTGGGAGGTTTTGCAGCCTCGTCTGAGCCCGAATAGCTCAGTTGGTAGAGCATTAGGCTTTTAACCTAAGGGTCCAGGGTTCAAGTCCCCGTCGAGGCGGAAATTTTAACACTTTGGTAGCGATTCGTCTGGTAGCGGTGGAAACGCTACGGAAAATAATGCAGTTACGCCGTTTACTGACACCACAGTGCTTTAAACGGTAGCAGTTGCATGTGTCGGGAGAACACCGCGCTAACGGCAGTCGTGGCCGAGTGGTTAAGGCGTCTGACTCGAAATCAGATTCCCTCTGGGAGCGTAGGTTCGAATCCTACCGGCTGCGTGCGATTTTGCGTACAGAGGAGCAAACATTTTCGCACACATGTGACATGCGTGGGCGAATGCGGGTGCAAACCAGTGACGCCATTCTCAACAAGACGAAAATTTCCGTTTTAAGAATACTGAGTTTTCGCGACGACCGCTGCTTACTGTGGCTATCGGTTCACCTCACACTGACACTGACGCTGGGACTGCAGAAAGCCGTCGCTGAGATCGTGAGTTCACAGATGTGCTCGAAAGTGATGGACAGAGCGAACATTTCATTTTCTTTTTAAGAATCGCAATTTCCATCACTCGAGTGCGGCCAAAGCAGTGGTGCAGCGTTTCTTTTCTTAAGATCTCGCAGCTGCTTGGAGGTATGTCGATCGTTTTAAGACGACAGAAAACTAGCGTCAGCGGTGCGTCAGTGGGAAGTCGGTGAAGTCGCCATTGGAGCCATAAGCCAGTAATTACGACATACGAATCACTCGCGCACCGCGCAGCTGTACGATAATGCTCGTGCGTGGGCCCGCATAGCTGAGTCGGTAGAGCGCTAGGTTTTCAACCAAAGGGTCCTGGGTTCAAGTCCCTGTCTGGGCGAAAATTAATACACTTTCGTAACGGCTAATGGAAACCCTACAGAAAAGAGTGAGGCCACGCCGTTTTCTGCCATCAGATTGCTTCTAAAGATGGCGGTTTCAGTTGTCGGGAGTCGCTTCCGCCACCGGCAGTCGTGGCCGAGTGGTTAAGGCGTCTGACTTGAAATCAGATTCCCTCTGGGAGCGTAGGTTCGAGTCCTGCCGACTGCGAAAATTTTCTCGCTCTCAAAAGGCGGACGTTCAGCTGCATCCTAGCAGTTGCGTCACTACTAAACACGTGGGTCACCAGCAATGTGCAGTGCTATTTGATCCAGGGCGCAGCGTTACAGTCGCGCCCAGAAGCCGCAGCTCATCTCCGCGTCTCACAGCCGTCCACCTGGTGTTAGTACAAGTGTCGCCTCACTGGGCAGTGCAGATGTGTCCATTTTAGCTTGCAGACGATGACGTGTAGCAATTTATGAGCTAACGCAAGTCGTATGTTTTACCGTGTGTATCTGCTAGATACTGCCTCTCATACGGTGGAGAGACTCACTCCTTCTTGTGTCTCGTTCTCCGCACACGAGTTGCCCCTGGCATCGATATAGCACGGGTTTTCTAGCGTCAGCGAAGTCAATATTACACGAATCGAGTCGACATGTTTGCTTGTTACGATGACGGAAGAAGAAGAAATGTGTGTGGAACTTCACTGCATCGGCTGCTCGCCTTTCAGCGCCCCTGTGTCTTATCAGACGAAGGTGACTGTGAAATTGGCAACGAGGCAGAGGTTAACGAACACATGCAAATGGCAACGTTCAACGTCAGCCGAAATAGCTCAGTTGGGAGAGCGTTAGACTGAAGATCTAAAGGTCCCTGGTTCGATCCCGGGTTTCGGCAGGTATTCGTTTTGATGCGACGCCAATGGAATTACTCTGCGTTTGTGATAATGCAACTACCGCTGACAACAAAAATGACTCTCTCCTGTAGCTGTTCTGGTTGTCTAGTGCATGCCATAAGAGGAACTCACTAGACAACTAACTCCCCTAGAAGCAAAAGAATTAAAAATATCCTACCGACTGCATTCCTTTTTCTGTGTCAGGTGGTGAAGAACGTCTTCAACGGAACCGTGAAATGAGCGAAAGCGTGGGAAACATTGCATTCGAAATGCTTGTGAATTTTCCAATTGCCCAGTGAGTGTCGACAAAACACGTAAATTCTCTGCTCCGACGTATGAGGCGTAACAACTAGTGCAATTTGTTGTTACATCGTGTGCCAGCAGTCTTCGAGAGTGTGTTACGAGCTTAGCGTGATAAGTTTGTAGACAGCATGTAGGCGACGTTTTATTAGTAACGGCCCCATACAGCGATTGCACAACAGTAAAGGACATGAGTCAATGTATGGTTGTGCATTGTGGGAGGTTTTGCAGCCTCGTCTGAGCCCGAATAGCTCAGTTGGTAGAGCATTAGGCTTTTAACCTAAGGGTCCAGGGTTCAAGTCCCCGTCGAGGCGGAAATTTTAACACTTTGGTAGCGATTCGTCTGGTAGCGGTGGAAACGCTACGGAAAATAATGCAGTTACGCCGTTTACTGACACCACAGTGCTTTAAACGGTAGCAGTTGCATGTGTCGGGAGAACACCGCGCTAACGGCAGTCGTGGCCGAGTGGTTAAGGCGTCTGACTCGAAATCAGATTCCCTCTGGGAGCGTAGGTTCGAATCCTACCGGCTGCGTGCGATTTTGCGTACAGAGGAGCAAACATTTTCGCACACATGTGACATGCGTGGGCGAATGCGGGTGCAAACCAGTGACGCCATTCTCAACAAGACGAAAATTTCCGTTTTAAGAATACTGAGTTTTCGCGACGACCGCTGCTTACTGTGGCTATCGGTTCACCTCACACTGACACTGACGCTGGGACTGCAGAAAGCCGTCGCTGAGATCGTGAGTTCACAGATGTGCTCGAAAGTGATGGACAGAGCGAACATTTCATTTTCTTTTTAAGAATCGCAATTTCCATCACTCGAGTGCGGCCAAAGCAGTGGTGCAGCGTTTCTTTTCTTAAGATCTCGCAGCTGCTTGGAGGTATGTCGATCGTTTTAAGACGACAGAAAACTAGCGTCAGCGGTGCGTCAGTGGGAAGTCGGTGAAGTCGCCATTGGAGCCATAAGCCAGTAATTACGACATACGAATCACTCGCGCACCGCGCAGCTGTACGATAATGCTCGTGCGTGGGCCCGCATAGCTGAGTCGGTAGAGCGCTAGGTTTTCAACCAAAGGGTCCTGGGTTCAAGTCCCTGTCTGGGCGAAAATTAATACACTTTCGTAACGGCTAATGGAAACCCTACAGAAAAGAGTGAGGCCACGCCGTTTTCTGCCATCAGATTGCTTCTAAAGATGGCGGTTTCAGTTGTCGGGAGTCGCTTCCGCCACCGGCAGTCGTGGCCGAGTGGTTAAGGCGTCTGACTTGAAATCAGATTCCCTCTGGGAGCGTAGGTTCGAGTCCTGCCGACTGCGAAAATTTTCTCGCTCTCAAAAGGCGGACGTTCAGCTGCATCCTAGCAGTTGCGTCACTACTAAACACGTGGGTCACCAGCAATGTGCAGTGCTATTTGATCCAGGGCGCAGCGTTACAGTCGCGCCCAGAAGCCGCAGCTCATCTCCGCGTCTCACAGCCGTCCACCTGGTGTTAGTACAAGTGTCGCCTCACTGGGCAGTGCAGATGTGTCCATTTTAGCTTGCAGACGATGACGTGTAGCAATTTATGAGCTAACGCAAGTCGTATGTTTTACCGTGTGTATCTGCTAGATACTGCCTCTCATACGGTGGAGAGACTCACTCCTTCTTGTGTCTCGTTCTCCGCACACGAGTTGCCCCTGGCATCGATATAGCACGGGTTTTCTAGCGTCAGCGAAGTCAATATTACACGAATCGAGTCGACATGTTTGCTTGTTACGATGACGGAAGAAGAAGAAATGTGTGTGGAACTTCACTGCATCGGCTGCTCGCCTTTCAGCGCCCCTGTGTCTTATCAGACGAAGGTGACTGTGAAATTGGCAACGAGGCAGAGGTTAACGAACACATGCAAATGGCAACGTTCAACGTCAGCCGAAATAGCTCAGTTGGGAGAGCGTTAGACTGAAGATCTAAAGGTCCCTGGTTCGATCCCGGGTTTCGGCAGGTATTCGTTTTGATGCGACGCCAATGGAATTACTCTGCGTTTGTGATAATGCAACTACCGCTGACAACAAAAATGACTCTCTCCTGTAGCTGTTCTGGTTGTCTAGTGCATGCCATAAGAGGAACTCACTAGACAACTAACTCCCCTAGAAGCAAAAGAATTAAAAATATCCTACCGACTGCATTCCTTTTTCTGTGTCAGGTGGTGAAGAACGTCTTCAACGGAACCGTGAAATGAGCGAAAGCGTGGGAAACATTGCATTCGAAATGCTTGTGAATTTTCCAATTGCCCAGTGAGTGTCGACAAAACACGTAAATTCTCTGCTCCGACGTATGAGGCGTAACAACTAGTGCAATTTGTTGTTACATCGTGTGCCAGCAGTCTTCGAGAGTGTGTTACGAGCTTAGCGTGATAAGTTTGTAGACAGCATGTAGGCGACGTTTTATTAGTAACGGCCCCATACAGCGATTGCACAACAGTAAAGGACATGAGTCAATGTATGGTTGTGCATTGTGGGAGGTTTTGCAGCCTCGTCTGAGCCCGAATAGCTCAGTTGGTAGAGCATTAGGCTTTTAACCTAAGGGTCCAGGGTTCAAGTCCCCGTCGAGGCGGAAATTTTAACACTTTGGTAGCGATTCGTCTGGTAGCGGTGGAAACGCTACGGAAAATAATGCAGTTACGCCGTTTACTGACACCACAGTGCTTTAAACGGTAGCAGTTGCATGTGTCGGGAGAACACCGCGCTAACGGCAGTCGTGGCCGAGTGGTTAAGGCGTCTGACTCGAAATCAGATTCCCTCTGGGAGCGTAGGTTCGAATCCTACCGGCTGCGTGCGATTTTGCGTACAGAGGAGCAAACATTTTCGCACACATGTGACATGCGTGGGCGAATGCGGGTGCAAACCAGTGACGCCATTCTCAACAAGACGAAAATTTCCGTTTTAAGAATACTGAGTTTTCGCGACGACCGCTGCTTACTGTGGCTATCGGTTCACCTCACACTGACACTGACGCTGGGACTGCAGAAAGCCGTCGCTGAGATCGTGAGTTCACAGATGTGCTCGAAAGTGATGGACAGAGCGAACATTTCATTTTCTTTTTAAGAATCGCAATTTCCATCACTCGAGTGCGGCCAAAGCAGTGGTGGGTGCAGCGTTTCTTTTCTTAAGATCTCGCAGCTGCTTGGAGGTATGTCGATCGTTTTAAGACGACAGAAAACTAGCGTCAGCGGTGCGTCAGTGGGAAGTCGGTGAAGTCGCCATTGGAGCCATAAGCCAGTAATTACGACATACGAATCACTCGCGCACCGCGCAGCTGTACGATAATGCTCGTGCGTGGGCCCGCATAGCTGAGTCGGTAGAGCGCTAGGTTTTCAACCAAAGGGTCCTGGGTTCAAGTCCCTGTCTGGGCGAAAATTAATACACTTTCGTAACGGCTAATGGAAACCCTACAGAAAAGAGTGAGGCCACGCCGTTTTCTGCCATCAGATTGCTTCTAAAGATGGCGGTTTCAGTTGTCGGGAGTCGCTTCCGCCACCGGCAGTCGTGGCCGAGTGGTTAAGGCGTCTGACTTGAAATCAGATTCCCTCTGGGAGCGTAGGTTCGAGTCCTGCCGACTGCGAAAATTTTCTCGCTCTCAAAAGGCGGACGTTCAGCTGCATCCTAGCAGTTGCGTCACTACTAAACACGTGGGTCACCAGCAATGTGCAGTGCTATTTGATCCAGGGCGCAGCGTTACAGTCGCGCCCAGAAGCCGCAGCTCATCTCCGCGTCTCACAGCCGTCCACCTGGTGTTAGTACAAGTGTCGCCTCCCTGGCCAGTGCAGATGTGTCCATTTTAGCTTGCAGACGATGACGTGTAGCAATTTATGAGCTAACGCAAGTCGTATGTTTTACCGTGTGTATCTGCTAGATACTGCCTCTCATACGGTGGAGAGACTCACTCCTTCTTGTGTCTCGTTCTCCGCACACGAGTTGCCCCTGGCATCGATATAGCACGGGTTTTCTAGCGTCAGCGAAGTCAATATTACACGAATCGAGTCGACATGTTTGCTTGTTACGATGACGGAAGAAGAAGAAATGTGTGTGGAACTTCACTGCATCGGCTGCTCGCCTTTCAGCGCCCCTGTGTCTTATCAGACGAAGGTGACTGTGA